>NC_081197.1:9290403-9590403 GCF_902713425.1 Acipenser ruthenus
ACCTTCTGCCACCCAACCACAGAATTGTTCAAGTTAGACCATGTAGATAAATGTCTTCATGCTAAAATTCTCAAAGGACTTATGTTGACTGACATTATTTATGTCATCATAATGCTTTTTAAATATATCAGGATCAGGCAATAGCAGTTGTTATGTGTAATGAAACATCTGGATCTAGCACCAGTTTAGCCAAGGCAGGCTAATGGAGGACCATTGGCCCTTGAAGAAATATATTTGCAAAGGTGAGAAGACTTCAGGACAAAAAGAATTGCAGAACATTTTTGAGAAGGTGTGCTCAAATGTATGTGATTAGCCTCATCCCTAGAATCATAAATGTGCATTATATGTTTCATAATTATCTCAGACAGGTAAAAATACAATCAAGAACCATAATGACTATTCTGTCAAAGTTACGTACAGTACCATGCAAAATTAAAAAAATAATAATCACACGGTGTAGTAAGATATGCTATTAAAGAAGTTTTAAATTGGTTCCTATTATTCGTCTCTTTTAAGAATATGGGGTACTTGCTTTTTTACTTATCCTGGGATGCTGTCATTTAGAATGAAATATTGTTAAAAAGGGGAAATCATTATACATTTCCATTGCTATTAAAGTCATAAATACTAAAATCAAATGGTAAATACAATAGAGCAGTGGTATGTTGGTTTTTCTGTTAGGGTAAGGTGGAGCAGGGAGGGGTTGAAGGGAAAGGAGAAGTCAATTTTCTTGTAAAGTGGTGTTATTTTATTGATTCCAAATAAGGGCCATTATTGTTTCAGTTTTACGTTTATTTTTGCATAAGCTCCTCTCCAAGCCATTTAATGTTATAAACGGCAATCTGCCTAGTATTTGTACATGGCTGTTTTGTTCAGGTAATAATTGCTACAGCTAGTAATTTAGATGTCAATTAAATTAACGCATGCATTTCAGTAGATTACTTTACCATTTGTATTCTTTCTTTAGTGTTCTGGGTTCTATTGCTTCATTTTTAAGTTGCACTGATATTCCCTAAAGCTGTCTCTTATTAGCGATCAACTAAATGCATTACCTCATTACAAATGCCAGCCCATTGTCTTTGATTTCCTTAATGTGACCTTTCAACTTTATTTGCTCCACATGCTGTACAGTATGCATCAGCCCCCTGGTTTCTAACTACAAAGATGCATGGTAATCCTTAAAAAATGTAACAGCCACTTGTAATTGCCATTTTGTGCTTTTCTTTTTTCTTACTTTGCAATGGGACAACTTCTTCATTTGTAACACTTTACATTAAGTGTCTTTAATTACTGTGTAATTACATACTAACCCTAACCCTATATTTACTTTACTTTGTAAATATACAATAATTAGAAACACAAATCATGTATCCTTAGAATGAATTTATCTGAAAACTAGAGAGAAATAAATAAATCAAATATCATTTTGGACCGAGATGACTCACCAAAACAATTGAGAAAAAATGCATAAATCAAAACAAATATGCACTATTCCCACTAAAAATACAAAAAGCAAACAAGAACAAACATTAAAGTGCCATTTTAAGATACACAGGATGGGATAACTAAATCATTTTTCTTATGGTTGTTCATTTGTTCTGATTTCTGGTGGCTTTGTGAATTAGCGATTGTCCTTTTGTCCTGCATTTGTTTTTACATTGTGTGATGATGCTGTTCCAAACCATGTGGTTGTACTGACATATTCAGCCAATCAGAGAACTGAGTTTTTAACCTCATCTGAGCTAGAAATGAATCATATTTACTATCAATATCACCAGGATGTAAATGGTTAATACAGTATATATAATGTATACCCCCAATACGAATGATGTCTTCCATTATCCCTAGCTGCTTGGGGAAAGCTGTTGAGAAATGGTGTCCAACCATTTACCTTTTAATCTGGTTAAAACATGTATAGTTTATAGTCAAATTGTCTGTAAAATATCACCTGTGAGCACTAGAATTTGTCTTGCTTTTTTTTTAGACTGCATTTCACAAATGTTACAAGAGCCAGTAATCCTGAAAATGTAATTAAACTTCTCTTTGTGCCACATTGTTCTCACGCAGCCCCGCTCAGAATATAAAACTGATTTTTTTTCACAAACCTGAAAGGAATGTTAGGGAGGGAACAGTCATTTATTTTAAATATTAACTTTTAACTCAACAGAATGAAATATAATACATTGTATGAGAATAAATATAAGGTTGTATTTCCGTTTTGGAGGCGAAAGACATCATGAACCCAACTGAAAGTAATCAGTAACCTGAAATTGAATTGTAAATTCAGCATGATAGTCAAATTAGAACATATAACTGCTTATATTATTGTATAAAAAGAGACTGGTAAAATAGCAGTGAGGTTTGCAGAATCAAGCACCGAAGACTAAAGGCTCTATTGCAAATTGAGAAAAATAGCATACAGTATCTGAGAAAAACACTTTATATATTATGTATTACTGGGTGTAATAAATAATGCATAAAGAATTACTGTTTATTTTTTATATATATTCCTTATAACGTAAAAGCGAAAGAGACGAATCAGGTGCAAGTTCGCTGTGACAACCATTGAAGAAGAAAGTGGTGATAAAGAGCGATATCCATTAGAAAGCCTGTTCTAGCACATAACACAGTAAAACAGGCTCACCAGTGCCCCAGTATCCCATATCTTTTCTACTTCTTCTCAGAGATGAGAAGGGTCAAAATTGACAGTCTTATAGATAACATGTTATCATCAGCAATGAAACTTGAAATGTGTTTTTCAAATATTTATGGCCATCCAAACCAATGAACCATCAGAGTGTGTTTATTTTGCATGCACAGTAACATTAAACATGAATGTGTGCACACCCGTTTTGAAACCTACATTTGGTTGAGGGTAAAGTGATTGTTATCAGCCCGTTGAATGGAGCATTATAATAAAGGAATAGCTTTCTTTTCCAATAGGCCAGTGGGGAGCTTAATATCAATGATTCAACGGGCTGACTACAACTTTCTCAGCCCAGTATGTTTTAAAAATGCTTGATATTCCAGGCGTGCCTCTTTTAGCTGGTAAGATGGTAAGAGGTCGGAGGGGTTTTCATTTCAATCCAGAAAGGTTCTTGCTTGATGCAAGTATTGATGTGTTTGAACTCATTCACAAGATCAGCTGCCTAATTGTAACAGAACCTGTAACTGATATTAAAGCTAATAAAGTTGTATTTATAGTACAGTTGACTGGCTAACCCTAGTCTCCTCTGCAAGTCTTTAAAAGGCCTTTTTAAACCTTAGATAGTCCTCCATATTATAAGTTCTGGTACTGTGTACAACAAAAACCACTGTCTCTATTCTGAATTTATGTTTACTAGTCACCACAGAAATCTGTAGCAAAATGTCTCAAATTGCTAATGGAAAAATACATCTGTAAAGTACAAAAATAAATATGTGCCTTCATTTTTTTTAAATTGATTATTTTTACTCAATCCCAGGTAAAGCAACGTTGGCACTTCCAGGTCTAAGTATTTGTTCCAACAATGTCCTTGATTCAATTACCCACCTGACTGTGTACTAATGTACTTAGTCATTTAATTACACCCATTAAACTTGTTATAGAATGACATTCCAGGACCGGAATTGCCTACCACTGGCTTAAACTGCCGCAGTTGCGGTGCACTAGTTACAGGCTTAAATGCTTTTCGTTGTGCTTTAGCTAAATGAAGAGGTATCTAAACCCCTTCTACTGTATGCTTATGCTTAAGAACCTCGCCATGGCTAGCAGCTCTTAGGTAATAAAGGATTGCTTGGTGGTACGGCTTTTATGCATCGTATAAAGTCCAATAGCACATGGAATGTGCGTTGTATGTACGTGGCACGGCACATAAATAATAACTGTGGAGAGAGAGTATCGACTTTCAAAGCTGCAAGGAAACCCAGCCATTGAAAATCTTGCGTACTAATAGACAGAGATGTTGATTACTGAAAATTGAAAGACACGTATCATATCATTTCAATTTACATTTAAGCTGTTAAATTATTTTTCACACTGAACTCATCAGAGAAGGCCTAGACACAGGTTGATCTTTCTGCAGAAATGTTAATTGTGTACTATTTGATTTGATGCGACCCCCTGTCAATTCTTCATGGAGAATGATGTTTAGTATTTTAATTGATGGGTGTTGAAAACGTGACATCTTTGCTAGATCATTCACAAAAGGTCAAGTATGTTTTAAAAGTACAAATTACATTTTTGATTTGGGGATTCAAATCCATCACGTATACAGTCACAATTCAAGGCAAAAATATGGTTAATACTCAGATTGCAGAACTAAAGTACTTCAGTTACCACAACATCGCAGGAAGAATGGATGGAAGACAGTTTGAAGAAGATTAATCAGCTGATACGGGACTGGAAAGATATGAGATAGTTACTGCTTAGTATCAGATGAGCCCTCTAAAGACACCTGGGCATAGAATATGTATCACACCCAGGTCCAGGTTTTACCAGACCTCAAGAAAACCCTCATTCAATTCCTGTAGATTGCCAGTGCATGCTTTCTTAGGGGGGAGTGGCGTGTAAACTGCATAATGTCAATGGTCAGGCTCTATAGAGGCCAAAGAAGTCAGCGTAGTCACTTCTGTGTGTCATCAGACAAGTAACTGACATCTATTTGTACTTTTCAAGTATTCAAGGTGTACTGTACTGTTGGTGTGTTGATAAACGCACCAAGGAGTGAATGAGCCAACACACAATTTTAGTCTTTTTGGACAAACAAATGGCTACTTGCCAGAAAAGCATGCACACTTATTTGGTTCTCAGGGGCATTACTTAAAAAAGGACTGTCTGATATTTACATTGTGAGCAGCACTGTGAGCAGTCCTAATAAGATGAGGTGATTTATTTAGGAAGACTTTTGTTACTGCAGATTTCTTGGATCTGTGTGAGCTGAATTCATATTCAAATGCTCACACTTAAAAAAGGGGATTACATTTTTGGAAAACACTGCAGAACAGCTTAATGTTTTAATATGATTAAAACAATAATTTTGGCTACAGTTTTACAATTTAGTCAATAAAAGTAATTTGCTCAATTATCTTAATATGCTTTATTCCTCAGTTGAATTATTCATGAAATCTTATTGGAGTAAACCTTTACACAAATGACCTTGAACTATTTATTTGGCAGGAGAGACTAATTTTACATGAAGCACAAAGAAACGTTTGTCTCTGTACATTGTCAAGAAACTGCAGTATTGTGTTGCACATACATACTGTACTAGGCCAATTCTTTACGCTTAGGAAGTGCTTGAGTAAATTACCTATGAAATGCAATTGCCATGCTGCTTATTTTATAACTAATGGGTTTTGCACGTCAACAAACCCCAAATCCATACAAAGTATTTACAAGGCTTTCGCTGTCAGTGACAAAACAATGCATAAGCAATTATTTTAGATTCTATAACTATACTGTAAAATGAAGAACATTGATGTTTAGAGCATTTTTGTGTACACAATATAATGCAGGCCATGACCCCTAGTGAATTATTGCAAAACTAAAATGCATTCAAATGCATATAATAAAAACATTTTGTGTTGATAAAATTCTGAAATATATGGTCATTATTTAGTGGCTTAAAATCGTATTTGATGGTGATAATTGATGCTTTCTTTATTTGAGAAATGTACTGGGGAATTTGATATTTTTCTGTAATACTTAATAAAATTTACAATATGTGATTATAACAAGAAAAAGTTGATCAAATGGAAATGTTATTCTTCAGGGACAGTTAAGATTGTATTAGAAGGAACATGCAACTGTATGTATTACCAAGTTTTAAAAGAAAAACACTGACTAATTACATGGCCTGCTTTATATTGTGTACACATAACACCTCGTTTATATTTCGGTCTTCGCCTACAAACCACAACCAACCCTTCTGATGCATCAACACGGATAACCACAATGTCTCTTTGTGACCTTTTATTTAGCTATTGATCGTTTGTGTTATTTCCTCTATTTCAATTCAGTAGCCAACAAAGTAAATTGACACAAGTGTTCTGTAACCTTTAACACCAGACCATATATATATATATATATATATATATATATATATATATATATAAAACTGCAGTGTACAAAATTGAAGGTATATGAAAGAAAAGGTTTTTAAAAAAAGTTTAATGCACTGTGTTTACTTTTCTTTTTAAACAGCTGAAGAAGGGCTTTTGCCCGAAAAGTCCTGAAAATAAAATATTTTTGTGTGCATTTTTTAAAACCCTTTTCTTTCATATATATATATATATATATATATATATATATATATATATATATATATATATATATATATATATATATATATATATATAGTGGCAGAGTAGGAGGAAGAGTAAAGTTGTAGTCCAAGGAGGGAGCTGCAGGACTACAACTCCCAGAATCCGGGACTACAGGAAAGGGGAAGCACCTGAGGCCAATTAAGCCCTGCATAAAGGGAAAGAAATCCTTCAGTCAGGGCTGATGGAGTAGCAGCTGTAGGCAGCCAGGCTGAAGGAGGAAAAGCCAGCTGCTGAAGAGGTATCGTGTTTGTGTGCTTTGTTTTGTTTTGTTTTGTTTTGTTTTGTTTTGTTTGCTGGTAGATGGCTTAGCCGTCCAGCACGTACAGTAGTTAGTGACGGAAAAGTTTCAGTTAGTACTCCGAAAAGGAGTTTGTTTTTTGTTAGTTTTTGTTTTTGTTTTTTTATTGTAAATAATAAAAGTGCACGTAAGTGCTATAAACTACAGTTCTGTGTCTGTCTCGGTGTGTAAGGGTGGAAAATAAGCCTCAGTCAGCTGGGCTATGTTATGATATATATATATATATATATTGTGAGGAAAGGATAGCGTCGCCTTTAAGAAATGGCAGCGCTAAGGAAGAAACTACACAACCCAGAAATCAGAGTGCCAATTAATGGGGTGGGGTTTCTGGGTTTAAAAAGGAGCAGGGCAGAGCTATAGGGGGAAGTGCGGGGAACACGGCCCGGTTGTCCTGAAAGGAAATAGCGTGCAAACTCCAGGGTGTTGGAAAAACAACCAAAAAAGAAAGAGATCACAAGGTAAAGCTATCGTTTTGTGTTAAAATATAGTCGGCGTTTAGTTTTTCCAAAGTGTGATTTTTTTCCTGTTGTTGAGGTAGCCCTTTGTTTGTTAAAGTTTATTTTTATTTTCTGTTGTCGGGGTGCGACTTGAAGACAGTGTACTCCTTAGCAATTTAAAAGAGACCCGCGGTATTCTGTGCTGTGCGGTTGTGCGCCGCCACAACCATAGTGTGTTGTGCTATATGCTTTATAACCCGGAGAGGTATTGGTTATTTACGTGTTGCAGAGACAGTAAATAATAACCAGAAAGAACGGACTTGTGAGACTGGAAGTGCAAGACATTGTTTATTCATAACACAGGCACAAGATACTTTGCATATAATGAATACAGGGAAAATGGACACTGGCTTTTAGAAGAAATACAATTTGCTTTTGTGGACGACCGGGAGTTGGCTGCAGGAGTTCTTTCTCCACAGCCCGGATATAACTTGTTTTCTCCTTGTTCATTTCTCTGGAAGTCTGGGGTTACCTCTATTGTGTTCCTGGAAGTCTTCATTAAAAACGGATCCATTCTTTTACTTACCTGTGTCCCAGGACTACTGCATCAGAGGGAGCTTGCCTTGTACTTACCTGTGTTACAGGACTACTCCAGCAGAGGGAGCTGGTCTTGTACTTACCCGTGTTCTAGGACTACTCCAGCAGAGGGAGCTTGCCTTGTACTTACCTGTGTTACAGGACTACCCCAGCAGAGGGAGCCTGTCTTGTTCTCACCTGTGCTACAGGACTACTCCAGCAGAGGGAGCCGATCTAATACTTACCTGTGTTACAGGACTACTCCAGCAGAGGGAGCCTGTCTTGTTCTTACCTGTGCTACAGGACTACTCCAGCAGAGGGAGACAATCTAATACTTACCTGTGTTACAGGACTACTCCAGCAGAGGGAGCCTGTCTTGTTCTTACCTGTGCTACAGGACTACTCCAGCAGAGGGAGACAATCTAATACTTACCTGTGTTACAGGACTACTCCAACAGAGGGAGCCTGTCTTGTTCTTACCTGTGCTGCAGGACTACTCCAGCAGAGGGAGCCGGTCTAATACTTACCTGTGTTACAGGACTACTCCAGCAGAGGGAGTCTGTCTTGTTCTTACCTGTGCTACAGGACTACTCCAGCAGAGAGAGCCTGTCTTGTTCTTACCTGAGTTACAGGACTACTCCAGCAGAGGGAGTCTGTTGGATAGTTACCTGTGTGGCGGATATACTCCAGCAGAGGGAGCTCAACCTACACTTACCGGTGACTCAGGACAGCTCTAGGGAGGAGAGCTGACCCTGTTCTTACCCGCGGACTGACTCACTTCAGTCGGAGGATCCTTGGACTTATTTGCTATCTCCCTATCCTGATGTAGCTAGAGAGGGTTGAAGAAGTGAGTTAGTCAGTGGCCCGTACAGGGCGAGAACCGTGACAGAAACTGCTTATTTGATGTAAATATTGTAAATAAAAATTACTTGCCTGCAAACGTATTGAGTCTGTGCCAGTTGGTGGAACGGGAAAGCATTGGTTCAGCAGCTGCAAAATTGGACCACTGCAAAATTATCAGTTTCTCTGGTTTTACTATTTATAGGTATGTGTTTGGGTAAAATTAACATTTTTGTTTTATTCTTTATTAACTACTGACAACATTTCTCCCAAATTCCAAATAAAAATATTGTCATTTAGAGCATTTATTTGCAGAAAATGACAACTGGTTAAAATAACAAAAAAGATGCAGTGTTGTCAGACCTCGAATAATGCAAAGAAAATAAGTTCATATTCATTTTTAAACAACACAATACTAATGTTTTAAGAGTTCAGAAATCAATATTTGGTGGAATAACCCTGATTTTCAAGCACAGCTTTCATGCGTCTTGGCGTGCTATCCACCAGTCTTTCACATTGATGTTGGGTGACTTTATGCTACTCCTGGCGCAAAAATTCAAGCAGCTCGGCTTTGTTTGATGGCTGTGACCATCCATCTTCCTCTTGATCACATTCCAGAGGTTTTCAATGGGGTTCAGGTTGGGCTGGCCATGACAGGGTCTTGATCTGGTGGTCCTCCATCCACACCATGATTGACCTGGCTGTGTGGCATGGAGCATTGTCCTGCTGGAAAAACCAATCCTCAGAGTTGGGGAACATTGTCAGAGCAGAAGGAAGCAAGTTTTCTTCCAGAACAACCTTGTACTTGGCTTGATTCATGCCAAAGCTGCCCGATTCCAGCCTTGCTGACACAACAGCCTAAGAAATAAATTTTTGGTATGACTTTCCCGAACTGGTCAGACCATAGTGGCATGATAATGAACAATGTAGACTAATAGGAAATACATTATAAGAAAGATCGGTTCTAATGTGTATGTTATGCAGTTATAAAAGGTTATACTTACTGTTTTAGATCATCAGATGAGCCACTGCTATTACCCTGTGCTTATGTCACAGGATTTCATCTCTGATTTCAACTTTTGGAAAATGGACATTGAGAAAGAGTTCTAGTTGGAACGTTTGTCATTGAATTTATGAAGTGTGCTTTAGTCTTTTTAATAGTTATGGATTACAAAGGCACTAAAAAGGTTAAGCACATTGGTGTGTCCAGCTATCTATTTAATTGGGGTGCATTGCCTTCTAAATGCAAAGGGTCATGGCAAGTTTCTATAGAGGTTTACCCACTCTCATGTGAAAAGGTGACTGATTCAGAACAGGCCATGAAGCCGTGAGGCTTCAATTTTGTTCTACACATTAGTGTTACATAATGTACATAACAATTTAAATATTACACATTATTTTTCCATAATAGGTTGTATCCCATTGAGGATTCAAGTGTTTTATTCTCTCACAGTTGCAACACAAACTAGTTGACAGTAGTTGATTCATGAATATTGTAATAAGACTGGATGCTATTGTAAACATAGGATTTTTTTGTTTAAAATCTATTTGATAATTTGAAACACCTATGGAGATTAAAGGACTGAATTTAGGCCAATCTAATTTACAAGCATCCCCCCCAGAGGATATATCACTTTCCCACAAAACAGAGCACACAGTCAGATAAAAAATAAGCAACAGCCTTCCCTTCTTATAAATCTCCAGCAGTTCAACAAGCACTGCATCTCTTGTCCCTTTTATTCAAGGCGTGTTTTAACAAAAAAAACATTATAACAAACAGAAGGGAGGGCTCCTATAATAATTCCTCACTCCAACTATATTTACAAAAGAGATCTATGCATGGTATTACACAGACATTACAGATCATGGAAAGCTCACATTATAGAAAAATACCTAAATTAATGTTTCACTGAGCTATTGGTACCAAAGTTGTTGGTAGTACTGAACCCTACTGAAACCAATAGACTAATCTTGGTCACTATTGCACACACAGTAAAGACTTTGAAAAGAGACACATATAGTACTGTGTGTAAAAGTACTTTACAGTGTAAAAAAGAAAACCGAATAAACCCCTGCTAACAATGTTGAACAACACTATCTAAACAATAATACAAAGGCGTGTATTATTATTATTTGTTTATTTAGCAGTCACCTTTATCCAAGGTGACTTACATAGACTAGGGTGTATGAACTATACATCAGCTGCAGAGTCACTTACTCACCCAAACAAGGAGGTGAAGTGACTTGCTCAGGGTCACACAGTGAGTCAGTGAGTGAGCTGGGATGTGAACCAGGAACCTCCTGCTTACAAACCCTTTTCTTTAACAACTTCTGCATGTTTTTCATGCATCTGCAACACAATTCCATGTAACTGTATATGGAATTCCAAAAGGAGACACAAAATAGACCCAAAACAGTGCTACGGTGAAGCACCCTAATAGCATCAAGACCCTCAATGGACAATAGTATGTTAACACAACAAATGGTGGCAGAAATAATAATGTATAAGCCTATTCTTTCCATTTTTGTTTTTTCTGGAAGACTTTTACATTCACCTGTTGTACATTGCTGTTAAGTTATTTAGTGCATTTCTTTTGTGAATGTATTGAATTACTTTGGGGCACCTTTTCATTATTATCTAAAAGCATTTAATATAATAAGTTACTGTGTGATTTGAAAACCCACCCCAGCCTCCATTTTAGTTATTGTTGATGCTCTTGCTCTGTATTTAAAGTGATCTAAATGGTTATGCCCCAGCCACAAATTGAATGGGACATTTTGTTGCCACTCACTGATCCATCTGTCCCTCCATTTATCCTTCAGTTAACATACAGATTATGTTTAATCAAATGCTATTTTTCAGTTGATTTGCTGCCCTTCAATTTTGAACAGATTGCAGTTAAAATACGATAAAACTAAGTAGCTACTGCCTTTGATGTTTGTAATAAAGGTCAACATCCAATTTTGGTCAATTTATATTATACCTCCTTTTTTACATCTTTAATTTAGTCACAACAACAAGGATCCTAGGAATCTGTTTGCTACAGAATAACACAGGCTTGGTGCCCTACCCTCCATGGTTGCCCAGGGCAATGCTGAGCTTCAGCTGACGAGGACATTGGGAGTTTGGGGACGTTGTCATTGTAAATAGTTAAGTTAGGCGGTGTGTTAGGACTAGGTGGGTACGGGAGTCACAGGGTGGTTTATTTTGTGGACTGTCCTTCTGGTTACGGATGTAGTTTTAGCACATTCAGGGCCGAATGTGTCTAAGAGGGGGGCAGTGTAACGTGCTATCACCCCCATTGGGGGAAACAGGATTAAAGACACGTTTGTTCCCAGGGTGTCGGGGGAAGTGATTGGGTTGGAAATAGCATGTTATGGGGGCCGTGATTGACATGGGTGTTTTTTGTGGGTTTGATTCAGGGGTTATGATAGGAGGTTGACTCCCGAGTGGGCGGGGTAAGTTGAATCATTATATAGGGGTGCTTGGGGTTAGCCCAAACAGAGCTGACCTAGTTTAAGCTTTCCAGTTAAGGGCAATAAAAACTATTACCTGAGCAATGTGGTCCAGAGTTTCTCTGGGGGATTCGCTGATGGGGAACGCCACAATACTTGACGAGATATCTAATAACACTAAATAAGGGTTCTGGATTAGATAACATATCACCTCATACTCTACATAAATCATGAAAAATATGATTATTTTAAATGACATACATAGTGGTATACTTAAAAAAGCATTATAAGATGTAAACCACTTTATAGAAGTGAGCAAGAGAGAGACAGAGAGAAGTCTCAAAGGGTTTATTTTGGATTCAGTGATATACTTACGTTTTTAAAGAGCTGAATCTTCAATTATGCAGTCTTGTGACCTTGTGAAATTCCAAGACCCCTGGAGAAAATTAAACCAGATAATAGGATTTCTATTTCAAGATGGCTCAAGCAGTAGAAGCATGGAGTAATTCCTAGTCTGTGAAGTAGCATGATAACAAAATATTTTACATTATAATTAACATGTCACTGTTTTTCATTTAAACAAAAAATTTGTTGTTGGGGAATCAAATACAATACAACAAAAATAACGGGTCAACAGGTGGCTGCAGGTAGAGGCGATTGGCATACACACACACATTACAATACACAAATACAGTGTGGGGTTCATTCAGGTGTGTATGTTACATAAGTGCCATTAAGTTAGATGATCGTGTACATCCATTTTCAAATGTTAGTAATATACATTTTACATACATTGTGCCTGGGCCAGCTTAATTGATCAGAGATTACAGCACGATTTTTCAAAAGCTTTAATGGATTATTTCAGGGATTTAACCCCATCCCACCCAGAATCCAGACCAACGCATAGAATTATACACCTCACCCTGTCACAAGCAGTCTAGATTGTATTCTCTGCTGCTGTATGGACTACGCAACGCCACATTTAAAAATGTGCAGCCAGTCAGCATACATCAGTAACACTTCTTTAATACCACAATGTACTATAAGTGCCCTGTAACCAAACACTGCATTTGACAGAAAATGAACATTCATTTAAATACTGTAGAAAATATCACTCATGAAATGAACAATAATGTACTGTCTTACAAATCTTAATGTTGACTGATATTTCGACCTAGTTCTCATAGAAAAGCACATACATTTCACTGATGAGCATTTCACTGATAAAGGCTCCAGCTGAAATGCTGTAAACAAAATTAAAAGTTTTGCAATGTTAGGTTTATGCTTGAATGAGGCACACGTATCATTTACATCCCCTCACCATTTTGTACACATTGAGAAAAAGCTGATTCTGCCCACGTTGTATTTCTTTACATACTATATTCCACTAGCCTTCTTGTGCAGCACAGTAAAAGGTAACATTGTCACCTCTCCCTTCAGCCATGATTCAAACACAAATCTGCAGGTAATGCAAGGTAATGCAATTACCCCTGTACTAACACTGCTGTCTTCCTGGTGCTACTGCCAATTAAGGTGTATGACTGACAAGACTAAAGACTTTGAAAGGGAATTGAAAGTAATGCTATTACACTGTAATAACAGTTACCCTGTATTACAAAATGCTTTTGTAGTTACAGTGATGCAACCACATGTTCAATTTTAAAAGTAATAGTTTAGGCAGTTGCTAAGGTATTTTGTAATTACAATGTATTTATAAATATATTTTTGTAGGTTTACAGTCTAAATACAACATAATTACAGTGGAGTTAGATACACTTAATTTGACCCATTTCTCTACAGTGTTTTCTTTTGGTAATATACTAAACAGCCACATTAATGGTTAGTGCACAGTTAGAAATTTGGGAAAAAATAAAGAAAAATAACATTACTCAAGTTAAAGTAAATACATTTTAGCTGTATTTAGACTCCAGTCACATAGATGGTTCCCCCTTTACATAACCCAGGAACCAATTTAAACACCTACACTGAATGTGCTGCTGAGAGAGGCCCTACATCACAGCTGTGTGGCTGCTGGAGTTTATTTCTGATCCTGGAAAAAACAAGGAAATATAAGTGCCCAAGCACCATTGTTCCATTAGCTGAATAAAACCATAAGGCTTTGCACAGTTCATGGCCGAGTGTGTGTGTGTGTGTGTGTGTGTGTTTGTGTGTGTGTGTGTGTGTGTGTGTGTGAGTGTATCAGTGTTTTTATGTGCTTAACAGAAAATGTAGTCAAAATAATTGGTCCCAAAGAAATGTGCTTTGAGTTTGGGCATTAATAAAAGATGCAGTAGATGCTATATTTCTAAGATGCTCCAAGTTACTCTACATACATATGTATATACATGTGGGAAACAGATATTTTGCATAGTACATTTACACAGTTCTGGAAATATTTATAAGCATGCTTGAAATAATTAAGAAATTAAATATTTGCTGCTTTGATTATATTCTTATTAATAAGTAATGCAATTTCATGGTCTATGTTGTATAAGTTAATTTGTGTATATGACTATTGAATAATGTACCGGTAATATTGTAGTTATGGTAATCAAAGTTTATATTATTATTATTATTATTTATTTCTTAGCAGACGCCCTTATCCAGGGCGACTTACAATTGTTACAAGATATCACATTATACATTATTTCACATTATACAGATATCACATTATTTTTACATACAATTACCCATTTATACAGTTGGGTTTTTACTGGAGCAATCTAGGTAAAGTACCTTGCTCAAGGGTACAACAGCAGTGTCCCCCACTGGGGATTGAACCCACAACCCTCCGGTCAAGAGTCCAGAGCCCTGACCACTACTCCACACTGCTGCCATATATATTAAGGTATTTAAATTAAAATATGATATGGCACGAAGAATGGAATCCATAGCTAAAATATGAATGGGGTTTCAAAGGAAAATATTGTGCAGATTTTCAAGATGTGACAGATGATTCGTAGGCTGGAGACAGAATCCCAGGTCAAGCGCTGCTTCATGCATTGCAATGCTGTACCAGCGTATCTTACGTACTTACCTAATGGGGCCATGCTCAGTAGAAATGTAGTTTAGTCTTCCAATGTTCCCTCCGCTGTATTTTTTTTAGCTTTGTGGTGGTTTTGTGGTATGGACAACAATCCATAAATAAGGAAGTGGCCAGTGATTCATTTATCATTTTTACTGTTGTAATATTAAACCTGATTCGCCAGTGGTGAACAGTAGATCTTGGGACAAATTAACCTCCCAGCCATTTTAACAGAAATCTCTATAAACCATGTGTACAGAAACAGCAATACATAATAAAACACAGAGTATCAAGTGCTTTCATTTCTGTCTGTGTCAGTTTATGAAATGTAATTAGTTTAAGATAAATCAATATTTCTGGTTACGTCTTGACATTCTATTGGCAAGGTTACTCACTGCAGGACAATGAGCTTTGTTACATTACACTCAATAAAGCATGTTCTCTGCCACCCCCAGACAGCTGCATTTAAAAGCCAGGAGATGAATCCAATTCATTTCTCCCCCCTGTGAAAAGCCTTGATCATTTCCCTATGCACAGTCTCGCTGCCAGCAAAGGGCAAAAAAAAAAAAAGTCTTTTGATCTTTAAGCAGCAAGTTTTATAAATATTTTTTGTCTACTGTACTGTGTATTTTATACTTCACAAATCAGCGATTGCTGTGATAGTGGAGCAACATACAATGTATGTCTTATCTCACTGTCACCTTCATTTTTCATATTAGCTACTAGTATTGTTGTTTTCTGCACCCCATAAGCTTTTCAACTTAAAACAGACTTTTCAACTTTTTTTTGTGAAATTCTTGTGCATGTATTATTATTGAGTAGCCTGTTAATCTTGGTAAAGTGATTACAGGTGAGTTCATCTTCTTGATGACCTTGGGATAAGATGTATATAAACAGTGCAAGGAGCATTGTGTTTGAACATAGATTCATCACTCTGTGGTAAACTATCCAGTGATACAGGGCAGCATTCTTCCCTTTACTTTCTTCAAACTGGTTTCCTATGATACACAGTTTTCCTAACCAATTTATTTTGCTTATTTTTTATAAATGTTTCCCCTTTGGCGGTATGTTGTTTTTGCATGCATTGCTTTTGACCGAAGTCCAGGGAGGGAAGAACTTCAGTTGCTTGTGCAGATGTGTTTTACCCAGAGGACACCCGAGCTTGCGTTCATTGAAACTGCAGCAGATCAGAGGGAACAGGTAACATTTCTATACAGATACAAGTTGTTTTACTGAGATTGGCTGTGATATTAGTCCCCTGCAAGAAACAGCCATTACGTTTTAACATTCTAGAATCTTGAGTGCCAGTTGTGATGTATAGGACATAATGCACCACAAGGTGAAGGCTTGCCCGGTCAGTGGATTCATGCAGCATGTAGCTGTAGCTTCTTCAAACACAGTGTTATGAGCAAAGCCTGAATAAATGTTCCAGACAGTATTATTTTTTTTGTTTGCTATCTCCTGGTTTCCAGACATCAGGTTGTGGTTGGTAGGATGCAGTCAGTGATGACCCTTGTACGTGCTGACATGTGCTTGGGCCATTGCCACTGTTCCTTGTAAAACATTTCACATACCAGCTGTTGGATAGTTTTGTCCTTCACTATTTTTTAATTAGACAATTTCAGCAAATACCAAGGGTCATACACAACATATTCCTGTTTGTCTATTGCATGCATACTGAATTGAAAAGGACAAAACATTGTGCATGTAAAATACGTGTCCAGGTCAGCTTTATACCGTACAGTACGTTTTGGGCACATTACATTTTCTAAATGTGTCTGTGTTCACAGTGGATAGTCTTGCTTTTCTGCCCATCATCAACACCATTCTTCCCCATCGGAAAAATACTAATATTTGTATTTTATTGCTGTGACTAAAAGGCAAACAGCAATCTCACAGCTCAGTGTAAAGCACTTTCCCACTCCTTTTAATGGATTTCCTTGCCTTCCATACAATGGAATATTATTATATTTTTCTTATTATATTACAGGCAGTGCAGATCAACCATACACTGCTCAATGTTAACAAGAGTACAGTTGTGTACGGCTAACCACCAGCACTCCCACTTCCCACATCCTTAGGCAACAAAATAAATAAATAAATAAAAATTGATGCCCAAGTATGGAAAATTTACCTGCACCAGACCAATGGAGATTTCAGTGTATCTTGAACTACATTGGTCATTATTGAGCCGCCCTTTTTAAGCTGCAGTAATGTTGTTGTTGTGTGAAAATGTGTCTTTGGACACTATTGCGAAGAAACAGCAATGGCAGGATTTAAAAAAAAAAAAAAGTGTTATATGTAATGTCTTTAATTATGTTTGTAAATGAGCAAATATTCGAGTACTTGCCTGAATTTTGAATCGATATCCAAAGATGAAAATACCATGTTTGTCCCAGCTCTAGTTAATCAATGGTCAATTAATTATGAAAGTTAACTTCACAGAGTGATACAATGCAAAATGAATAAGCTGAGGCTTGGGCTTTATAGCTACTCGCATAATAAACCATATGATTTACATACATGGTCTCAAGTGTTTAAACCCACATGAAGTTTCTGAAAAGTCTTACATTTGTAATAAATAAAACAGACCCAAATACTTCCTTCGTAACATACCTATGTTAAACATGAAAAGATATTTCATGTAAGTGAGGATAGTGTAAAAAGGATAGGGTTTGATTTCAATTTCTCAATTAACTCTGTTTATTCCAGAATATACAGTATATATATATATATATATATATATATATATATATATATATATATATATATATATATATATATATATATATATACACACACACACACACGCTGGCTATGAGAACACCCCTCGGGAAGCAAATGAAGTGTTCTTGACCCACGGAGACAATATGCCAATCATTACATTAATCAATAAATATAAATGTATTTATTACTTGTCCCTCAGTGGAGTGTGGTGCGTATAAAAATACACAAAGTCTCTGTATTTGGTACAACAAAGTTTTACTGTGTATCCGTGATAACACAACACAAGGTACCCCACAGCCCCATTCATCCCCACACACAACAATGTTCGCTCCTGGCAGGTAGGAAACGTCCTCCTCCTGCTGCTGTCTCATCCAAGTGCTAGTGCCCCATTCCCTGGTAGACTCATCGTCGCTCTGTCCAAAAGAGCTCCACTCCCAGCGTTCACGCTCTCCGACTTCCTGGAACCCTGTGTTAAAGCACAAGTCTGGTGTAAACAACACAGCACAGCAGGTCCTTCCAGGCAGTGTTTCCCCATCGGTTTCCCCAAGCACAACTCCCCCACTGATCAATACAGTTCCCTTTTATGCTCCAAGCCACACCCCCGGCAATCCTCCTTGACCAATCGCTATCCAAGTCTCTACATTATTTATGTCATGACGCACGTGCATCAACATATGAAATGAATGGAATATGAAATGAACAGAATAAGTAATAGAAAAGCAATAGGCATGCATATGTTAATAAACTAACTGACCATCGAAATTAACAAAACACCCCTACAAAAGTTAAAAAATGCAGCACCAGCTCTAGATTACTCTTATGATGTCACTTTTGAACAGATTGAATAAACCATTTGAATTTTAGTTTGATGATGATGAGTTATCAGGTTACAAAACAGTACTTTATCAGTCTTGAAACGATTAGCATGGAATCGCTATCGGTGCCAAAAAGGTCGCCAATTGATTTTACCCTGTTTTTCTCCCAATTTGAAATGTTCAATTGTATTTTAGGCTCAGCTCACCGCTACCATTCTCAGGAGAGAAACACACACTGTCCTCCAAAGTATGTGCCATCAGCCGACCTCTTCTTCTCACTCTGTAGGCCCTCCATGCAGCCAACCCAGAGCTACAGCATTGGAGGACAACACAGCTCTGGGCAGCTTACAGGCAAGCTGGGCAGCGCTCGGCCAATTGAGCACCGCCTCCTGGGAGCTCCCATCCACGGTCGGCAGTGGAATAGCCTGCACTCGAACCGGTGACCTCCAGGCTATAGGGCACATCCTGCACTCCATGGGGAGCACCTTTACCAGATGCGCCACTCGGGAGCCCAAAAAGGTGTTCTTTTAAGCAAAGTTCTTGTTCCTTTAGGCTGAGAATTTACAATGGAAAAATTCAATTTCACCACAAGTTTGTTCCCCAAGTGTTCTCTTAGGAGGTTTTCCTATACGTGGAGACTACTGTATGTATACAACATATTTCCCTTTATCCAGATTTTCTTTATACCACTTTACATGTTTTTGCTCCCCAGACAAAACACAATTCAAATACTGAACATGTTTTACTCCCTAAAGTAGTGGCTTATACTCGGTTTATTCCTCCAGTCAATACTATACTTAATTTAATTGTAATACATCCCAGTAGTGCTGTATAAAATGAGATAAGCGTCATGGGATTATACTGCATGACAGTGAACCTAAATAACATTATGAAGCTCATGATGCACTGCTGCCTGTCATAAAATACTTTATACCCTCAAAAAGCAGCAGTCACACTTGGCTGAGCAGCCATTTTTGACAGTTTACCATAAGAAATCATAAGAAACTCTTTGGCTTATATCTGGGCTAAGGTCAGCTCAGGCTAGATATGAAATGAGAATGAAGGAGGAGAGAGATTGTAAAATCTCACATAAATAAAAAAATAAGTTAAAAAAAGAAAGCATAATAGCTCAAATCTAATAGTATCTTTAGTTGCAGGCGTTTCTTTTTATCTGTGCATGGTTTAGAATACTTCAGTTCCTGTTAAAAGTAAAAAAGCCTCCAGCAAGTGAACTACCTCTGGCATGATGAGGGAGGAAAAAGTGATATGACATGAGAGCAAAAGAATAAAGAGCCCAGGTTAGAGAAATAAATCATCTGAAGTTCTCTTTAGTGCTCTGTATGGGGTTGACCCCCATGTCTCCTTGCAAAATGTTCAGAATTGAAAAGACAGTGAAGAATTAGTAGTTGAGGGCATGTAGACTGAGCTCAGAAGCGCACAAAAAAGACTGTATTAACAGTTTTCCCTTTTCAACATTGGCTGTCATAACAGGAAGCAACAGAGTCTTTCAAATGTAAGAACAAAACAAATTGCACACACAAACAAAACACATATAGCATAGTATAAAAGCAAAGGTAAAGTACCAATACCATCATCCCTAGTGTTTAAATACAAGAGGCTGTTAACACTTGACATTGTTTTTTTTTTTTTTTTAATTTATTTCCCTGAGAGGACTTCAAGGTGTTTAAAATTGCTCTTTGCTGCAGAAGAATAGAATTGGTTAAAACAATATACTTTATTATTATTTATTTCTTAGCAGACACCCTTATCCACGGCGACTTACAATTGTTACAAGATGTCACATTATTTTTACATACAATTGCATTATTTTTATACACATTTTTTTTTTTACATACAAATTACCCATTTATACAGTTGAGTTTTTACTGGAGCAATCTAGGTAAAATACCTTGCTCAATGGTACAGCAGCAGTACAGCAGGGTACAGCAGCAGTGTCCCCCACCTGGGATTGAACCCACGACCCTCCAGTCAAGAGTCCAGAGCCCTAACCACTTCTCCACACTGCTGCCCTGTCAGTATGACAACAATCTGGTTTGCTTCCTCCTGTGCTTTACATATGGTTAGATTTATTTTTCTAATAATCAGAATTGTTTAAAATGTTTGTTTTCCTTGGTTTTTAATTATTTTGACTGATATTGCTACCCACATTCCATGTTGTGGTCTTATTTTGCTTCAATAAAAATGTGTGTATGGTACATGGGATAGCATGGTACCGTACAAAAAAATGTTAGTGGGATTACTGACTTGTGTATGAATGAGAAAAACATGTTTCTCCTTGGTCCTGCAGTGACGCTAATAAAAACAAAGCATACTAGTACATTGTGTCTCCACTCTCCCCGATTAAATAGAACGTGCCATTTTTCTATTAAGTGGGTTACCATGAATTATTCCTAATTTCAATCCCCCGGAGCATCGTTAAATCTGTGCTTGATGAAAACGGATTGCCACTCGTTGTTGCAAAAGCAATTAACAGGCTGGTGCAGGTCAGGTTTGATTTGAGGGAGAGAAAACTAGTCACTTAAACCACTTTTATAAATCAATGTTGATTGAAAAAAATTGCTTTTCCTAGCACTAGCTCACAGAAAAGTCTGTCCTATGCCTATACATGTAACACCATATATGTACAGGCTACAGACATGATTGTCTTGGCTGTTCATTGGTTTTGTTATTGTTAGAATAATTATTTTCTTACGACATATAATGCATTCAAATATCAGAATTCAAATATTCAAATATCAGAATAATCTCCAAAGAGTGGCGTGTGGTGCTTTTGAGGTTCAAACGGTGTAATAATTACCTAAAAATAAATGGCCATATTTAGAAACAAGCCTTGTGTTTCTGTTCATCTAAGTGTGTGTGTGTGTGTGTGTGTGTGTGTGTGTTTTAACAAAATAAACCAACGGAGTGACTGATGTACCTCCTAGCTGATAAATGATTTGTTAACAAGGATGTTTTAGAAACCAAATAAACCTCTCTGACTTTTTCCCAAAAACAAAGCCAACATTCCTGTATTTTAAGACAACTTCATACATTTTATTTTATGAGAAAAAGTAAAAAAATAAATACAATAAAAGCCTACGTTGTAAAGTGAAGATACATAAACAAACATGACCAGCAGAGTAATGCAGCATGATTCTTGTTAAAACAGTAAGTAGTTTAAGGTGTCTGACATACTGTATTATTTCAGTGATCCATCAAATATTCTAATATTCACACTTTAAACATACATGCACATTATTCATTAATGATTCTCACCGTTTTAATACCCTTTTCTGAGTTCAGCAATTTATTGGTATGAATCAAATTTAAAAAAGATTACTTTGTAAATGTTAATTGCTAAAATTGCCTTGATGTTAATTAAAGAACTGTCATGTCTGAGTGATCATTGTCAGTATAATGAGATTCAATTTGTGAAAAGATGTATCTTGCAATATTGTCACGCAGTAAGATTTTTAATGGAGTGTGAGAGGCTGGAAATGGATGAGCCTACCATAAATCTTATGATACTGTCGCACAACTTGTGCCCTGGTGCACAAGTTCAGGGTATGAACATTATTTATCTACATTTATTTTTTCAATATCCCAAGCATATGATTATTACTGCTGTGATTGGGTTAATTTCAATTCAGTTATACAAAACTAATTTGGTATGTGTCTTTCTGGAGAGCTAGGGCAGAGCAGGTGATTAAGCAGCCTGTTAGACTGTCCATGTATATGTTCAGATTTTCCACTGGAACAGAGCTTTATAATCAGGGCTTCACAGTTTATTTGTTCCATTTGTATGTGTTTATTTTTTGCAGATGGACAAAAGTCTGTGCTTGGAGGGACTGTTTTTTTTATACTGTTCAAAAAAAGACTTAACCAGTTATTTTTGCTATTGGGCAAATTAACCGTTGTGGAGTTTTGGTGTTTTAAGTGCTCCTCAGAACTCTTCAAATCACATAACAACATCAATGGGAAATATCCTATATATATGCTTCCTAATTACTGGAAGTAATTAATAACAAAATATTTTACATTTGAATATGCACTAATCATTTGCTGTGTGGCGTCTTTCGGCATTTCAAACTCCACACAAGAAGAAACAATTCTCTTAAATACATGATCTGTCCGCGTCCTGGCTGTGCGAAGTAGGCCAGTCTTCGCTCGGGACTCTGAAGGGAGAGTCGTATTGGCTCTCCCGTGGGTTAGGGAGGTAGCACCGGCAGGACTGTTTCTCCTCATCGCTTTACAGCGAACCCTGCTGGCCAGGCACCCAGTGAGCTCAGAGCAGACACCTGCAGGGCTGCGCTTTGTCCTCCTGAGGTCGGTAGCTCACTAACATCCGCTCTTCGATTCCTGGGTGAAAAAGGATGCTGGCTTGATCTTGGGATCGGAGGACACCCACTGAATCTTCAGGTCTCCCGAGCCATGTGGGGAATTTCTGTGGTGAGAAGAAAAGCGATTGAGCATTCCAAATTGGGAGAAAATTGGGGGAAAAATTATAACTGGACACACTAAATTTATTTAAAAAAAAATAATAATTAAAAAAAAAATACATGATCTGGAACACATTATTTCACAAAAATGGGTTTTAAATTATTTAAGGAAACAGATTTTGTTTGTCAGAATTTTAATGTATGAAACTGGTAGGATCATTGTGCCTGTACAGCATCATTTTGGAGACGTCCTAAAAGCTGTACTGGAAAGATGTGATTTAGACCTAAACCTTAGTAATACTGTGAAAACTTCATCCTATCGAACGCTTATTCTTCATTGGTCAGCGCTGACGGAATTAAAACTCCCTTCAAAATCCCAACGTGTTTCATCAAAATCAGGCACTTAGACTTCAAATACAGTGCCTAACCTAACCTAATGAAGAGGAATGTTACTACTTGTGAACGCGTCTCTTGCAGGCTTGATGGTTACATTATAAAGAGATGGCTGGTAATTTAATTTAAACTCAGATTTCTTGTTCTCAGTCCAGGGTCTAAATGTAAGCTGGTATGTCGCAGGCCGATGCACTGCATCACTCCTCCACAGCCAGCTCTTTGGATATAGGTATACGTTTGTTTGCTTACACAGTCGTTAGATCAATTGGGTATAGAGCTTCAATTAAATCTCAATCGGGGGACAGAGCTGCTCTTAGGAAAATTACACAATTTCTTCTACGTTTAAAACAAATCAACAGTTACCTTCTATCCTCAGATGTTAAATTCCTTTTTTTCATATTGTTCATGTCAGAGAATTATAATAAAAAGTATGAAAAGTAAAAAACAAGAACATACTTTAAAACTTTGCTTTTACAGTGAGATCTATTACCAAATCACAGATGATTTGTACTGTCTTTGTACAGGAATTGAATAATTGAAAAATAACAAAAGTCATTATCAATAAAAAACATTTGGGTGTACAATCCCTTGTGAAAAAAAAAATATATTTTTAATATATGGTAGCAAAGTATGATCCTTATATTTTATATGGGATATATTTAAAATATGTTTTAGTCTGTAATCCATACATTTATTTTATATATGTATAAATATATGGATTACAGACTAAAATATGTTAAATATATCCCATATATTTTAAATATATAAAAAACTATATAAAAAAGGGGCCAATTTCTATATATGAAAAGTATAAGGATCATACTTTTCTACCATATATTAAAAATATATGTTTGTTCCATAAGGGATATTACAGCTATGGGCTGATATCTACTTTTTCTTTTTTTCCCATATTTAGTTCAAAGTGATAGTGCTGACCAAATAATGGCCAAAGATACATTCTGTTCTTCACTAAAATGAAGCTTTAGGGGATTAAAATAACATCATAACTTATGTTTATAAGTATGTGCGCATATCAATACTGAATTTTATCATAATAAGTTATAACAGGAATTTAATGAGACGTCAACACACTCTCATCCTTTAACTTCATCTTAATTAACACAGAGCTCATTAAATATTTACCACATCATACAATACTGCATTCAATAACTGGTAAACAAAACATTTTTTCTTAATTGCTCTCCTCATCTGGGCCTCTATAGAATGCACACATTCTTATGGACAAATGGTAAAAACGGCAAAAAAATAAAACGTTGAGGAGAAGGATTCTACTCAACGAGTTGACTGGTTACATAGTTGTTTGTCAGTAAGCAGCTGGCGCTATTGGGAGGGTGGAATACAATATAAACAACCATCTATGACATTCAAAAAGCCTGTCAGAATGAAATGTGGAGGGACTAACCAAAGCCAACTGTCAAAAGGCATGCTTCCCCAGCTGTGGTGCACTGTAACTAAATAGTCAGGATAAGCAGAGGCAAAACAAGGTTATAGGGGCATGATGTCAGCCTACTGCAGTACACCAAGGTGATGCCACCACACCTCTCACTGTTCAAATGTAGCTCAGAAAACAGATTTAAATAAAATAAATGTTTTAGCATTCAAAATGTAAATGTGCATATTAGTATTATATTATAAGCTATATATTTCAGTTCTACAACTAAATGCAAGATAATTTAGAGCCATATGCACTATTGGTTTTTATAATTACACCTGGCTGACTCCTTTTATAAAGCAATTCAGATCATCTAAATTAATTAATGGCAGTGCAATATAAAATTTAAACTATCAGACCATGTTTAGACTGCATTGAAAATACAGGTTTTGTTTGGAAATGCTCAAATTTTTGTAGTTTCACCTTTGCATAGTATAGCCATCCTAGATTTCAACATCCTTGTGTTCTTTTTAGGAAGCCTCTCTTCCATTGTGTACCACAGCCAGTGTACATTTTAATTGTTGAACCATTCAAATACATTTTTCACCTTGTTAAACTTTGAAGAATAAGCATGCAAATGCGGTTTGTAAAAATTTTGTAAAAACAAACTAATCCATTGCTAAGAAACCCATTTATGCAGCACACAGCAAATTCTATTTACAGAATAAGGGATTTTTAAACTAGAATGGCAAAGTCCTCATCAATCTGAGGTTGATTCCTTGACCAATAGCTATATATTTTTTACTTACTGCAAATACTGTATGGTTTAAGTATGCATTGCATGTGATCCAAAAACTATAATAACTGAATTCCTTATTCCTAAATTATCAGAGTAAAGCAAATTGGTTCAAACCACGGTAGCAACCCTGCAGTGTTAAAGACAAGGTATGCTCTTGACAGAAAGCCAAAATGCTATACTTGAATTATTAACCTTTTAATCAAACCATTTAGGAGAGGCATTCATACCAGACACTATGATAGTTACTGTAATACTTAAAGTAATCCCTACTTGTTATGCATACCTAAATAATAAAGGAATAACTGATTAAACCACCAAAAGCCATCATGATTGAAATATTGATTAAACTAAGTGTGCTCATTAAAAGAACAGCATCTAAATCATGCATAAATGGAATGGAATACATTAAAACATTGATACGGTATGCAATTATTTTATAACGTTTATTCAGACTTCTACCTTTGGTATTATGACTGTGTTTCCAATTGATTTACTGATAGAGTCCTCTCATTTCTGTCTTAAATAGATGGTTTCTTTCATATGTAAAGCTATGAAAGTATTTTTTTACAAATAGCTGTCTGAAAGTTTGGTCTCCTGTAAGGTGACAACGTTGATGTTATATGTAATGCAAATAGATGCATTCTCTGCAACTACCCATTCCAGTCAAGCATGAGAAGATTTGTATTACAAAAAAAGTATATGGCT
Source organism: Acipenser ruthenus (assembly GCF_902713425.1). NCBI lineage: Eukaryota > Metazoa > Chordata > Actinopteri > Acipenseriformes > Acipenseridae > Acipenser > Acipenser ruthenus. The sequence continues at coordinate 9,316,613 of NC_081197.1, forward strand.
GGCATTCACAAGGTCAAATTTACATGCAGGGCTTTGTGATATGGAAGCTCCATACCTATTGTCTTTGCTGTGTTTACTTATGGTCTTACCACACAAGGCATGTATTATTCACAATGTGGAAACTTAATTTTAAACACACTTCAAGAATCAAGAGTTTCAGTTGTATGACACTTTGCAATCCATTCAGCCATTTTACAAACAGCATTTACCAGGTTTCTTTCTCCATTTTGATTCTCATTGTGAGCATGCAGGGTCAACATTTTAGGATGGACGCATAGTTCTCTCATTGAATTCGCATTTAGAGGCTACCTCAAATTTTGTAAGTACATCCACCCCTCGTCCCTATACTGCGGATTCGGATATAACGAGGTCCTGGAGTTGGCTCCCCATTTTTACTGTCTAACTGCGTATGCCTTAGATGAAATATTATACATAGGCACTTAGAATTACTGTTCGTTTTATTTTGTACTGCACATCACAAACAACAATATACAAAACAATTAAAAACAAAGCATTAATATCATACTGTTATCATATACACACGTACTGCACAATAACACAAAGCGTTTTTTATTTCAGCCAACGAGGTGTTCACGTGTGGCATCAATGCATTAGAAAAAGCCACAAGGCAGTGACATCAGCTCCCTAGCAACAAGCCTCCTATGTTGTTGTTGGGAATTGATTATTTCAATGCAGCGGGTTTGTGCATTTGAGAAAGGAGAGAAAGACTCATGAAATTAATTAGACAGAAGTTGATGAGAAGCAATTACCCTCCGCTGTACGAATTAAAACGGTGTGCTACTTTTTATAAGAAAAATGAGAAAAAGCAGGTTGCGTATAGGATTTATACTGGACCCTGTCGCCCCCGATAGTGGTTGTACAGTACTTATTTGTAAGGCTATTTGATTTTCTATGGCCACTGGGTCTCTCGCTATATCGCGCCCCCCGATATATAGCGGATATATATATATATATATATATATATATATATATATATATATATATATATATATATATATATATATATATATATCGAGTGGGTGGTGTATAGCGTTGCTAAATCAAATTTACATTTTTATTTTACTGGAGTTATTTAAAGAGCCAGTATCACAACCATATACGTTATAACAACACCTGTAAGATCTATTGGACCTTGCTGTGTTGTTTCCTGTCTTCCCAGATCACTGATAACTCCGGGCAACTATGATCTACTCAAGAGTTCCCCAAAACTCTACAGAGTAGCTGCTCAGGTTGCTAGGCTACGGTCTTCATGGCACCATTAAAACAAACTGCCAATCAAGTATTCTGCTAAGGCTATTTATTAATCCATTCATTTTTTGTTACGATAACATTGTTATAATAATAGGAAGAAGAAAAAAAGACATACAAACATGCGTTTGAATCATTAAAATATGAACCAAGTCTAATAAACGTCCCTGGAAATATCTTTCTGTATATTTTGGCAGCAATAATTTTCAATAATTTGAAAATGTTTAGAACAAACATGGTTTTAAGAACTTACCATATTGAGTGTCGTTGTCCTCCACTGACAAGGAGGAAGCATTTTATTGAAAGGTGACTGATATTGCTGTGAGCTGGTACATTTTGATTTCTGCAGTCTGTGTTAACATGTCAGTGTTACTTTTAAGTAGCACTTTGAATGCTTGAATTGTATTTCTGGAACCTAAATTAAAAATGCACACAGGATTTACTCAGATAACCAAAAAAATGGGAAAATGAGAGAACAGCAAAACACATAACAAAAACTTTTTCAGGTAAGGTGACATGGTTTATAATTGAAAAATAATTATTATACAGCACTATGAAGGCTAAACTATGGTACTGGATCTTTAAGTGTGCATAAGAACGATGCACGCTGAGTGAGTGCAAAGTTTTTAGGAAATGTGGTATCAGATTTGACCTTTTTCACAAATCATGTATTTTTTTTCTGATTCAAAACAAGTTAAAAAGAGCCGAGAAATAATATGCTAATTCTGATGCAGCAAATTTTAAGATTATCCACTTAAGACCAAAAAAGTATTTTTTATGTATTGCAAGTGAAAACGCACATATGGAAGGACGGTCTGTGGAAGCAGTCAACCACAGTAAGTAAATGAACACCTGAGGCATCCACAGTGGCAGTCCAATCAGCTACTGTATAGCCGGTGGCACTGCCACCTGAGGCAATGAAGGGGAATGTGGTAAATAAGTGTACATCAATAATGCAAACTGTATTCATGTAGTCAGAGCAATTACAAATAAACTGAATTTGAAATTGCAATCTGTTTGATTCTGTGCTGGATATGAGCTATACATGTTACTTGTCGTTGTTGTGTAGTTTTCCTGTACACTATGTATATATAAATGATGGCACTTGTAATTTCATAAGGTGAACATAAAATGAAACATTATATAGTAAGAACCATGTTCATTATTTAGCCTTTAAATACAGCTAATATTTTCATGATGAACACACAGCTTCTGGACAAACTGTTGAACAAGAATGTTTTATGACTGGCATAAAGGCCGAAACAAATCCACTGTTTAAATACAAATTAAGTGTATTTTTCAAATTGTGATCTCTATCCCTTACAAAGAAACGTAATGTTGTTATTAATAGATGACAAGTTCACAGAAATATAAAAATAAAACAAATGTGCCTTGAGCCCACAGTATTTTACATTTTTTTCTCACAATATCAAACATCTATTATTTGTCTCGCCATGAAACACATTTCACACCACTGTACAAAGAAAATTGAATGAACCTATTGTACCAGCATGTTTTCCTACATCAGTCAACTTGGCTGAAAATGCACGACTGGGTTCATTTCGTCTCTCATATCAATAAATGTCCATAAGTTTCTTTTCATTTCTATTGCTAATGGGAAGTTTTTTTCTTTCTTTGTACACAAGCAGCTTTCCAATAACCAATCATGATGGCTTTCAGTTTTCCACCACTGTTGGGTCTGACACTGAAGACAACACCTATGAAATTAACTTCATGGCAATGCAGTGACACTCCAATGGCAGACAATGTAATGTTTCTGAGCTAAATGACAGTATAATGGCATGCGCCATTGGTATAATAGTATCACAGACTCAACATTTTACATACCACGGTACCACAATTGTATTAACCAGTACACGCTGTTTGCACATGCATAGCCATACCACTGTGCTACTACTAATGTACAAGGAACACTCATTGTTTTCAAGATCCAGGTTGTGTTGCCATTGCAGGTAAACCTGTGGTCTGCTAATGGTTCTTCTTGTAATACATAATACTGTATCCCAATAGCATTTTCTAGTAAATAAATCTACTGTTGTACTTTTTATGTACAATTCAATGGTAACTACAGACAACAAACCAACTTTGCCAGGGGCACGAGCTATGCAGTCTGACAGAAGGTTAACTTTAGTAACCCCTGCAGATACAGTATTTCATGAACTATATAAAGGAGAGAAATAAGCACCCCTGCAGATTCCTGGAATGCTTAGACAACTTTCTTTCCCCGACTAAAAATGATACATCGGTCAATACAAAGCAAAGCAAATCAAATCAGTATTGTTGTTTCTCAATTTCCAAAACATATTTCTTTTTCAGGAATACTGATTTAAGATGGATTGTTCTTGTGATTGGTCGATCAAGGTTCCAGCTGTCCGTATATTGGATGGATACGGACAGTTGGAGCCTTGTCACATATTTTAAATCACTGCGCTGCCTCACAGAATTTAAACTAAGTATCGGTAGCCATCTGGCTTACACTCACTTACAGATGTACAGCTGTAACTATGAAACTGAGTGACCAATTACAGTGCATTCCATTTATAAGAATCACCAATATAAGAATCAACAGCATATAGTGATCAAAACCACTGGGACAAAATCATTTCTATATACTGCGCACTGCTGTTGATAAAGCCATCATCATACATTGGTATATCATATCCCAAAGGAATATGTGACACACTGTGTGCACAATTAAAAACAAGCATACATAACTCTAACTAGGGTGACACAATCATAACATCCCGGTGGAAAATGATATATATATACACACACACACACACACACACAACATTTATATATGTTGACATTAAACACCACTTTTCTGCAAAATGGTGCTTCTTCTAAAATGTGCCTCAGGCATCAACAGGAAGCCAGGGAAAGGCAGAGCAAAAAAAGGCCAACAATTCTGAAACCATGTTTCCTTTTTATTTCCTCTGTTGCTGGGAATTAATCAGATCAACGATTAAAATTAATCATTCTGAAAGCAGACAGGTAAAATAACATCCCACCGGAATGTATGAGAGAAGTGTACGAGACGTTTACTTCTTTCATACTAATTTAAATAAATTAGCATCTGCTTTCACGCTTTCACATTTGTTTTTACAGGGATGGAAATCCATATCCGTGAAAATAGCATTTTAAAAGTAAAACCTCCAGAAGTAAATTAAAATTTTAAATAAAGCTTTGGTGCTTTGGTAATGTAAATACAAAACTTAAAATGGTGGTAGTAGATGACCCCTGGTGGTAAACCCCAGCAGAATAGATGTTAAATTGTGTCTGTATTTAGATCAGCTGCTGTTTAAAGTATTGAAAAATAATACATTACAAGAACAGCTTTGGATTGAATGTAAAATAGATCATGGCAACATCCAAGGGTATTTGAGTGAATTTGTTTGACATGAGTTGAAGGAGTATTGAAAGCAACACTTGGTAGTGACTTACTAAAGATGCTTTCAGGTCATGTCAGGTATTTGTTGAGATAATCACAATTTTATTGTAAAAAAAGGAGGAAAGACTGCTTTTCTAACAAAATCCTTAACCACAATGTCCCTGTAGTATTACTGCTGCCCCTCCCTCAAAATAGAATCCTATTACACTAAATTATATAAAAGCTGCCTTTTGTAACATTCTCATTATCGTGCATCAGTAACAAATTACACAACCCTTACAAAAGTTTCCACAGTATTTCTGCATAGTAGTTTTTGCAGTTTTTCCCATGGCTATACTAAGCATTTACCATAGTTTACCCTGGTTTGCTATGTTTATTGATATGCTTTACCATACCCTGCACCTATTCATTATGATTTATTACATTTTTGCACTCATCTTTATAGAAAAGTGAATATTGGGGTCAATGTTAACGATCTTACAGATCCTTATGCACCAAACACTTCTCTACCATATTTTTATTGTATTAGAATAGATTAAATGAGTCAAATTTACAGTTGAAGTAAAACATCTATCTATCTATCTATCTATCTATCTATAAGCCCCCCATCACCACTACCACACACACATACAGTATATATATATATATATATATATATATATATATATATATATATATATATATATTATATATATATATATATATACTGTATATATATACTGTATATATATATATATATATATATATATATATATATATATATATATATATATATATATATATATATAATATACATTTTAAATGAAGAGCACCTTTGAGGTGAATACAATTTCAATCATCTAATTTCAATGGGAGTTGAACTAATAATGCAATATGGATACGCTCTTTTGTAGGTACAGGGTTGCTTTTGAAGTAAAACCCTGGAATGGAAGTAGGCCATGATGGCCGTTCAAAACGATCCTCTGCTGTCGTCTTTCTCAAAGTCCATGTAGATGATTGGCATACAATTATGTACACACACACAGTTAGAAACACACTTGGTTACAGTAATATAATGACTCAGCATGTTGTTATAATCTACTAGGACGGACATTAAACAATCATTATATATCAAGGAAATTCATTAAATGGAAGTAGGTCACGCCCGCCATATTTTGCAATGCACAGTTGACTGTGTTAGGTAATGGCTGCTGTTTGTTATGTGTGTATTTGGGTCAAGGTCAGACCATGCTGGAACACACATGTTTCTAGATTTATTATAGTGTGTTGGCATCAAGTAATTCACTTTACTATAATACAGTACACAGAGTCATTACTGATTTTTGTGTATTATTGTTTTATCTTTGGTCTACATGCATATTTAAGATGCTGTGGTGGTTTAATAACCTTTAGCACGCTAATGTACTCTAGGTTTAAATGAAGGAACATTAGCTGCTTGGCATCCACTGCACCTGCATTAGAAGCACTGCTCTAACTGACTGCATGGAGATTTCACCCTCCTTAATAGCTTGTTTCAGGGGCAGGACTCGAGTGTGGAGATGCTGTTTTCAGAATTGCTGTATTCACATGATTTGGCCCCCTTAGTCAATATGATAATGAGACGACTGATGTTATTATAATTTTATGGTTGATTTAGGAGAAAAGAAGTGTTTAACTGAATTGGGACCTGTACAATAACAGTTTGTCCTTATATGATTCAGATGGAGCTAGGATGTTGTAAATTGGGTAATTTTGGGGTTAAGTTTTATGTTACCAGTCTTTTTTGGGGGACAGGTACAAGTTACCTTCTGGTTAAAGACCATCAACTACTTTAGCTGTAAAAAGCTCTCGCTGAGAGTCAAGAGAGAAAGTAGTGCTCAGTGATGTTCCTGTAGAGGTCCCGGGTTCGCGCCCACCCTCCGCCTGTGTGATGCGCCTGCCTACGTTAACAGATTGCTACAATACTATTTCATGGTTTTCAGATATAAAAATTAGTTTTGTAAAAATGTTTTCCTTGAAATTGCTAAGAATGCATTTATAGATACATGTGGGTTGTTTACTAGGATGTTTTCTATAGCTGTTCTAGCAATAAATGTTACAGTGCAATACCCACTTCCTCCTTCCTTGTTCTCTTAGAGTAAATAAGTTTGCTCTATAATGATGTAGCTGTGATATCCTGGGCAAAATAGGGTGTAGTATGTAGAACATGGTTTTACTATTAGGTCTTAGTGACAGTTCTTGTGAGAATTTATGATTGTGGTAGATATTACATATTTACCCGGCACCCCAGATGATAAACCGTTAGAAGATGCATGGGATTATTTTGTTAGCTAAAACCACTTTAATATAGCATTTTTACCTTAATCCTGCAGCAAATATCTTCACAATATGGAAACCTATAGCTCCCAATAATACATCCTTTACATTACCATGTACTTGTTATTCAGTCATGACCTAGTCTCAAGCAGATTCAATCAGGATAATAGGAATCATGTCAGGAGCCCAGAGCACTTGCCATTATGCCTATAATGTTGTGTTTAGCATATCAAACAAAGTGCACATTAGAATGGAACATGCTTTGTTATTTCTGTAAGCAATTGCTGGCTTTGATGTATCTTTATTTGTAGTGTGTGCAGTCAGTGGCGTCAAGGACATTTCCAAGTCCAGCAGCCTCCTTGTTGTGTTGTTATGTTTGAATGTGTTTCTGTCTAAGCTTAGGAAAATGGAAATGATTTGACACATACAGCTGTTACCTGTGAGGCACCAATAGAGATACAACTTAAAATGAGCATGGAGTGGGCCTATGTTTCAGTGGTATAAAACACAGCTACAGTATGTGCCAAAGCATAGTAACTGAACTCTTATTTTTGGTAATCACTAGTTTGTATTTAAAGTTTAAAAAAAAGATTGAGGATCCTGGAACAACTGAATTTAAGAAAGACAAATCAAAGTTACTGTTTTACTCTCATCTAGGAATTGTGAGGTTGCTGGTTCATGATCAGTGTTCATGAATTGGAAGCGCAAACATTGGCTAGAAGTCAAGATTTTAGAGAGGGTAACATGTTTGTGATATCTGTGGTGGGACAAGAAAATAAGCATTATTTGCTACCTGTATAAATACAAACACTCATGTTTATGTTGCTGATTTGTACCCAGTCACCTCTACTTACTGTATAAATACACATATTACTATTCAAAATGTCAGTCCTTTAGTACAGTATTAATCTCAAGGCCCTCTAAAAGCACACATCACCAGTATGCATTAGTGCAGTGCTGTTTGGTCTAAATTAAATATGGATTGTGATGATTGAACTTTAAAGTCTAATTGATAAGTTATTTGTTATTCATAAAGTGATCATGTATCTATAACCCATAAACAGCTGTATCAAATGTTGGAATAGTTGTGAATCAGGATAGCATGACCATACAGTTAGCACTCGGTTATCCATTACCCAGCTACATGTCAGTCACATTTTACCGCCCTTATGTTAAGAATAACATCAATCGCCATTATATATATATATATATATATATATATATATATATATATATATATATATATATATATATATATATATATATGTGCACTTACCCGTGACACGTGATTTCCAACTCTGTCACCAGTTTTCTGGTACAAAGCCCATCTCTTCAATGTTACAATTTATCTGAATATCTGTCAAAGCCTGTGTTTAAAAAAAAAGAAAAAAAACTCTCTAATGCCAAATCAGTCTGTCTTGTATTGTGCAGTTACATAGCACTTTCTCCAGTTTCACCTGTTGAAAACTCAGCCAAAACAAAGCTAGGGTAATGTAACAGTTAATCATTAAACAGTTCTAGATACTGTGATGTATTTTTTTTCTGTGATCTTTAGTTGTTTTTGTGCATCTTCATTTGCAAGTGAACTGTGACATTAATGTAAATTACGTTGTATGTAAAAATAATGTGATATCTTATAACAATTGTAAGTCACCCTGGATAAAGGCATCTGCTAATAATAATAATAATAATAATAATAATAATAATAATAATAATAATAATAATAATAATAATAAAGGCCTTATCGAGCGCTATATTCTCCAATTTTGAATACTGACTTTGGATACTATTTTAATTCTGGAAACTGTTTTTTTTGTTTGTTTAATCTTTTGATTTTGCTAAATTGCATTGCCTTTTACATTTTACGCAGTTCTGTGCATGGATAACATTTAGATTTAATTTTGCTATTAGGTTGTTAATGGAAAATTTTACATACTGCTACAATACGTACTAGATTTAAAAGTATGTACTTGTGGCAAAGTGGATGGTAAGGGGAACAGGTGTAGCGGTGATGCGATGCAGGAGTGACAGACAGACAACGATAATTCGGTGAACAAGTGTTTATTGTGCTGTTTCCAGGTCTGGCGACCGTCAAATAATAAATCCCCGGCAGTACACAACAATGTGTAAAGCACGGGGAGCGTGAATAATCCCACACAGTCCTGAACAGAAAAACAAATGCACGGTCACCAGTCCTGGGTGAACTCAGTCGTGCAGGTGCTCTGTGCAGTGGTGCTCCGGATAGTGCTTTTGTGGCGACAGCTCCGGAGGTGTGCTTTAACTGTCTAGTAGTGCGACAAAAGACAGACAATTATAGACAGACAGAAATAACACACAACACGTAACACTTATTCCTGCTTTTATATTTCTGAGAGCTCCCCTCTCAGTCCTTCTCTCCTCCTGTTTAACCCAAACGAAGGAAAAGAACAGCGTTACCCTGGCCCCTATATGTAATCCCGCATGATATCTAGGTAAACGGTTGCAGCTGCCTTATTACTTGCAGCTGCCCCTTGTTTACCTGTCAGATCAATACGGTCTTACAACAGAGTCTCGCTTCCTTCCAGGCTGACCCACTTTCCGGTCCCGGAAACGAACTGTCAGGCCAGCCCTTCCAGATACTTCTCCTCCCGTTCTTTAGCGCCCTCACAGGTCGGGAGGAAGATTTATCACCAGAACTCATTGTATTTCTGTCACAGTACTGTATTACAGTTAATGTGTCATCTCTTTAGTTTTGGCAAGGGATATTTTCAGAATCATATCGTTCTGAATTAAAATACTTATTCTTTTGAAACTATAGTACTTTATCAACAAAACCAATACAGTACATCTAAATCTAAACTTATTTTAAAACACAGTCTTTCAGCTATGTATTTTTGATATTGTATTTTTTTTGAGTAAAGAACGGACAAAGGTTGGAACGGGCCAAAATGAAATAATCAGATATGCGTCACATACGTTTAACCATCACTGAAGTCAGAATTTTATAGGGTTGGATATGTGAGTGCTGATGGTATTATCAGTTTCTATTGAAGACATGTTTAAAAATGACTAATTGGATAGTTTTCTAATATATATTTTTTATTGTAGTCAAGAAAATAAGTTTATTAAACAAAGAATATAAGGTAGCATTTTAATATTCTATCAGGCACTCACCTGGCATTCTTAAAACATGCCAGGGGGCAAGAAGGTTTAGATTCAGTACAGAGACCACTCAAAGATTAGCTAGAGGGCTGAGCTGGGAAGCTAGCCATTGGTCTTCCAGTATACAAAGAGAACATCTAATTATTTAGCATTCCTATCAATGTGTGCTGTTTCCCCAAGCTGAGTAAATCATACTAAATGAAGTGAGTATCACTGGAGGATTGATTCTATAAATAATTAGAATTACAGCTTTGAAAAATACTGGGATGGGGGGTCTCAAAGCTACTGCTTCCACAGCAATATTGCTATCATGAAGACAAACCTCAGCCCACTTCATTCCAAAAGAGGAACATAATACATTTATCAAAACTTCAGGAAAGTATATGGTGGTATAAACACTTAAGGTAAAACCAAATCAGAACAGACTTTTAATCCCTTAAATTCAACAACTCTGCTTTATTAGACTTTCTATAATGAAGTTGTGTCCTTGAGCAGAATGCATTAGTGCTTTTTGAGGACTGATGTGAAACCTTCTTTTTATGTAGTTTATCTTCTTCTTCACAAATAGTTTTTCACTCTTTGAAATAACCTGTTGTGCAAGGTCAACTTTATCAAGGAAAAGAAAGGGAAATCGTTTTAATTTCTTCTACTACTATTTCGGCAATCTTAAAAGGAAAAAGGACATTGTAATTGCCTTGCCCTTTAAACAGAATGTTTTACATCATTACTATTCCTTTTGCATGGCATCCTCAAATACCATTAAAGGCAAAGCCAATTATTTGCATTTGGGTGAAACTATTGATGCTGTTTAAGGTTAGAATCTACTTTCATTTACGTGGTAGCCACATTGTCAATGTCATAACAAGAAAAAAAAAAAAAACAAAGCTAATACAATGTTATCTACTGAATGTGTTTTGTGTGGTTTTATACAGAAATAACATGTTCATTAAATCCATTGAATAAAGGTGTATTCAATTTCTCAGTAGAAAGCAGAATTTGCCCTTTGAATGCGATCAAAAAAATATTTGTGAAACAACAGATTTGCAGATTATTATCTTCAAACTCAAAGCATTTTTTTAAGTGTTTGTTCTTAGGAATGTCTGCAAATCCAGATATAGACAGATAGATATTGTAATTAAGGGTTTATTTGTGTCACAACCTTAGATTACATTTCCAAGTAATAGGATTCCTTCAGTTGAACTGCCACATCCATGCAATATTCTTACTATTTAATATGTTTTGTTATGTACTTGGCAACTAAATATTGTCACACCTGCTTTTAACGACAACTCAAGGGAGTGTAAGAAATGTTAACCTGTACTTATGAACAGTTGTTTAATTGCAATCAACCAGATACATCTTATTATAAGAATGATGTGCTTCTTTGGGATTAATTAGCTACTGACTTAAACCTTTATTTCTTCAAACTAAAATGTATCTTTAACATAAACAGAGGCCTGGTTGACCCACACCAACTTTGACAATGTACATATTTGCCCCGTGATTCTATTTTTTTAATAAAAGACCAACTAATATATGCATAGGATGAAGTACATTGGAGCTGGATTCAAATACTATAATGGATTCCTCTTGGTCACTCTAATGATACTGTGTCAACAGGCTAAGAAATGCATACTTTATTTAATGGCATTCTGTCATACTTTAATGTGCGTAACTTGTCATATTTAGTGGCTCCTTGGGTCTTTGCTCTCTAGCACTATGAGGTTAATTGGTATTTTATTACCAAGTTGAAAAATAGAAGGACAGTCACTGCTACTGCGCTAATGATGCTCCTTGTTATTTTTGTGATTTAGCAAACATGCAATGCAAGTAGGAAGGCTTACTATTATGAATAGAGTATAGTTAATAAACTCAGACACTTGTAATAAGTATGAAGGTAACTTACTGCAGAAGTCTTGAAAGGTCAGTTGCATAAAATATCTGAAGCAGTGAAGCTTTGGTTAACACTAACCCTGCAGGATCTTTTTTAAACATGCTCTTTGAATACTTTTCTGTGGCCATACTTGAATGTTGTTACCATTTCTTTTCAAACAAAATATATTATAAAAAAAAGTAATTATTTTTATCTGTAAATATTTAACTTAGATTTTTGATCATCTGAACCATGTTCCTCAAAGATAATAACTGTGATTATACAGTTTGGGATTGAATTTTAAAGGCAATAAATGGTTTCATAAACCAGAGTATCCACAATCTCCCAACTAAAGTTGGTTAATTTTCCCTCCCAAAACATGTTTACAATAAAAATGACTGAGATAATCATTAGTGTATGATGTGTGTCACATACTGTATTACACTAGCAATAACATTTTTATTGATAGAACAGGCTTGCACTGTCACTTTGTTAAGTTACGGTTGTTAATAAAGTTGTTGTTGTTGTTGACCTCTAGCTGGGGTCAGAGTCATCATACTGTTATAAACAGTGTTGGACTTGGGGTTTTTGGAAGGGTGGGTGCGGTCTACCCACTATTTTTTAGTGAAACACCATTTTTCACACTCTGTTCACTGTTATTTATCTTGAATAGTAGCCTATTTTATTTCTCCCCAATACTTCATTGCTTAATGTTCCCAATGCTTTTTCTTTTATACGGTGTGTCTGAATAAAGACAGAGTAACATTTAAATTAGACATTGGTGCTGAGGCAAATGTATTACCACTCAACTGCTATGACAAAATGTCTGAAAAATCTCAGCTGCTGAAGACACTATACTAAGTCTGAAATCTACCAAAAGCTTAACCCTAATAAAGAAAATAGAGATATTAAACAGCAAAATGCCACTGACCTAAGAGCAGTTAGCTGAAGAATACAAGGATGTGTTCAGCTTATTAGGTCACCTAGAAGGTAGGTATCACATTGACAGAGGTGAGAAGATTCAGCCTGTCATCCATTCACCAAGAAAAATGCCATACGCTTTGTAAAGCAAATTAAAAGAAACACTCAATAAGCTACAAGCCAGTGAAGTAATAGACAAAGTGGCTGGGTTAATAACAGTCATTGTTGAAAAAAAAGATGGATCGCTCAGACTGTGTTTCGACCCGAAAGATTTTAACAAAGCGATAAAAAGGGAGCATTTTAAAATCCCAATGGCTGAAGATATAGCTAGCCAACTGAACGGCAAGAACAATTTCACCATACATGATGAAAAGGATAGATACTGGCAAATAGAGATGGATGAATGGAGTGGAGAACTGTGTACGTTTACTACACCCTTTGGGGGCTACAGATTCAAGAGGATGCCATTTGGGATTTCGTCTGCCTCAGAAGTCTTCCAGAAAAGAAATGAGAAAACATTTGGTGACATTGAAGGAGTGAAAGTGGTTTTTGATGACATCATAATTGCTGCTGAAGACATTGCGCAGCATAACATGTTTCTGAAGAAAGTCATGGACACAGCCAGAGAGAACATTTTTAAGTTTAACAAAAACCAAATAAAACTGAGAGTCAAAGAGGTTAAATATGAAGGCAATATAGTCTCCGAAGACAGACCGGAAAAGATACATGCCATCACAGAAATGCCAAAACCCAAATGTAAGCAGGGTTTACAGCGCCTACTAGACACTACCTGGCACAGTTCATTCTCAGTATGGTAGAGAGCAAAGCACCGCTGATAGTTCTGTTGAAGAAAGATTCAACATAGATATGGTACGAAGAACACAACAGAGCTTTGGAACCGCTAAAGCAGTGTCTGTGCTTAAGTTTTTCGATGGGAACAAGCTAGTTAAATTACAAGCATATGCGTCAAAAAGTGCTTAGGAGCCTGTCTGTTCCAAGAAGAACACCCCATCACTTGTGCATCCAGATTGCTTACACCAGATGAAGAGAACTATTCTTAATTTGAGAAAGAGTTACTCACCATTGTATCTGCCTGTAATGTGTACAGTGCTCACCCGTTATAATGCGCCTCGTTATAGTGCGGAATGGGTTATAACACGGTAGGGTTGTGGCTCCATAATGCCATTACAATAGCCCTTTTATACTTGTTGTAAGGCGGAACACAAATAGCACGGTAACTAAGGCTCCCCACTATAGCGTTATAAAGGGTGAGCACTGTATATAGCAAATTAGTGGATGGACAATCAGACCATAAACCTCTTGAGACCTTACTCAGAAAACCTTTGAGCAAAGCAGCTCCCAGATTACAGCGAATGCTCATGAGACTACAGAAATAACAGCTAAACATGAAGTTTGTACCTGGCAAGTACAGTATATGTATGTAGCTGACACACTGTCAAGAGCCTACGTAGAAAAGCCAGACACCCATGAGAACGCAGAATGGGAAGCAGCAGTACACTGCTTAGTGAAGAATCTTTCTGTAACAAAGAAAAGACTGTCAGAGATGAAGCAAGCAACAGCAGAGGATGAAACATGGGAAACACTAAACAAATGGTAAAAGAATGTTGGCCAGCAACCAAGAAGAGTATCCCAGCAACCATCAGCCAATACTGGAATACGAGGGATGAAATCCATTTAGCACAAGGATTAATGTTCATGGGACCCAAATGAATCATTCCAACAGAGTTGAGAAAAGAAATACTCAAAATTATCCATGAGAGCCACTTGGGAATGGAAACGTGCAAATCCCGAGCACGAGCAGTCATCTATTGACCAGGGATGTCAGAGGACAGTGTCCAGATGTTCAATATGCACCAAATATAGAAGAAAAAAAACAAAGAACTTCGATTCCACATGAAGTACCTGAAAGAGCAAGGCAGAAACTGCAGCAGATCTATTTGAATTTAATGCACACGACTACCTAATAATAGTGGATTACTACTCAAAGTATCGTGAAATGTGTTTGCTACAAGGCAAAAACAGCCAAAACAGTCATTCCACACATGCAGTCAGCAGTATTCACCAGGAAAGGAATAGCAAATGAAATCACCACTGACAACATGCCCTTTGCCAGCAGAGAATTTCGACAGTTTGCTGAAAACTGGGGATTTAAAACAACCTCCGGCCCCACGTATGCACAGTCTAATGGGATGAGTGAAAGAGCAGTACAAACCATCACAGCTTCTAAAGAAGGCAAAAGAAGAGGAAAATACATAGCCCTGCTAGAGTACAGAAATACACCAGTAAGAGGAATGAAATACTCACCTACACAACTCTTCATGAGCAGAATGCTGAAGTCCAAACTACCGACAACACAAGCTGCTAAAACCAAGAG
Source organism: Acipenser ruthenus (assembly GCF_902713425.1). Classification (NCBI taxonomy): domain Eukaryota; kingdom Metazoa; phylum Chordata; class Actinopteri; order Acipenseriformes; family Acipenseridae; genus Acipenser; species Acipenser ruthenus. The sequence goes on from NC_081197.1 coordinate 9,331,919, forward strand.
TGCACAAAGATGCTTTCCTACAAATAAACAAGAGACAGAAACTACAGCAGAAGTATTTTGATCATAGTGCAAAGGAGGTACTCAAACTTCATGTAAAAGACACCACAAGTTTGAGAGTAGGAAAAGTATGCGAACCAGCCTGAGACACCAAGATCGTTTATTGTCACAACACCTGATGGCACACAGTACAGAAGAAATCGCAAGCACCTTCTGAAGACAGCTGAAGAGTCACCTGCAACTTTGGGACCGTCCATTGAAGATGAAAGCATCTTCAACTGAGTGTGTACCTTACATCCTGACAACCAGACAGCAGCAGATACCACTAACAGCTGCAGCAGAAACAGCTTTCAAGAAAGAAACTGTTTCCAGAGAGGCGCATTCAATTTAAAAAAAGAAGAGAAGGGAGATGTCACATAAGGTATTGCACTAGCAATAAAGTTTATTGATAGACAGGGCTTGCACTGTCGCTTTGTTAAGTTATGGTTGTTGATAAAGTTGTTGTTGTTGACCTCTAGCTACAACGTACGCTGTCAGTCCATGATTCCACTTAATGTGAATGAAATCTGCCCAGTACACGGATTCATTAAAACATTTTTGTTTTAATCTGGATAAAAACCCTGGAGATATACAACACACTTATTAGGTGGTCCTGTCCGTTTAAACATTATACTGTGTTCCCTCATCATTTCAATATCTGACTTGCACATCAAACAATCATGAGATATTGAAAAGAGTGATATAGTTAAGGGCCCTAATGCAGTATAGTTCATGCACAATAAGTGTCAACATTGTCCATGTGTTAACCTAATTTCTGAATTGTGAATTGCCAAGGTAGCACTTTTGCAATGTTGCAATGTGCACAAATTAGAATAAAACATGATTTTGCAGTGTTATGTATCAGCAATGGTTGCTAATATATACTGGTTAGTTATTGTTTCAGAGGAAACAGATTTTTTTACCTGTCAGCAGACCAACACATTTTCTTTTTAGTAAAACCTTTGAATTTTCCATTAAAAACAGAAGAACCTCATGCATTTTCCATGATTGAATATGCTTAGCAAAGCACTCTTTAAGTATGACATGTATGCAATATGTGTTCTATGATCATAGGATTTTCCTGGCTGTTCCTATTCAAGGAAATAGCTGTTACCATCAGGTCTGACCTCATAGGAACCACTGATAGCAATATATCATCTTTATGAGTTATATTGAAATATCCCACAGGTAACATTTTGCTGACTGAATGAACACTCTTCCTAACAAATCAACCAGGTTCCATCATATGGTACCAAAGTGTGTCTATTTAAATGATCATTTTAATTGTATTCATTCGCAAACGTAACAATACAGCTCTGGTCAAAAGGTTTGCATCCCCCATAGAATTAACTAAATTTGCTTCATAAAGTCGAATAAAACCTGCTGAATAATGTTATGTTAACATATTGAATTACATACCGGTTTGTAGTTTTCCATATACTTAACGAAAAATAAAAAAAATTGACATTTTGAAATCTAACACGAAATACTGTACCGCTATTATGGCTTCTGATAGACTTCCCTTATAAAAGTTTACCATAGTAAAAGTGTAATAAAGCATAGTGAAAGCACGGTGAAGCACAGCAAAGCAATGTAAAGAACAGTGAGGTATGGTAAAGCGTATTAATTAACATGGTAAACCAGGGTAAATTATGGTTAATACATGGTATTACCATGGAAAAAGCATGGGAAAAGAGCAAAAATGAAGTGCAAAAATACCATGGTAAACTTGTATAAGAGTTTTGCAATACCATTTAGTAATTTCTTTGATTACATGATGAAACTACCTCTCTGCTAAAGATCTAAATTATGCTGATATATCTTTTTTTTTTTTTTTTTTAATTATGTCTCAATGCTAAAATGTTAGGAGATGCAAAACGTTTGGCCAAAGCTGTGGTTGTAATTATTTCCCCACATCATACCTGGGATTGTATTGTTCTGTTTACCATGACAATGAAAAGATAAAACCACAACATTTCTTCAAATAAGAATCCCAGCTTCATCATGCTGTATCGAGGACTATAGTTATTGTACCATTCCAACAGGATGCTGGTGTTCAGGCTTAAATCCATTGTGCCTTTAAAATATAATGTAACCGCTAAATCCTTCCAGTATTTCATTTGACCCAAAGGGTAATTCTTTATTTAGTTCATAAGCACTTTTAGCAGAGAGGTAGTTTCATTGCTAGCTGGATTATAGGCTGAAGGTCAATCACACAGTCAAACAACAGACCATGACACTTTCACAAAAGCTCTGTGCTACCCCACAATGCAGGGTATAACTTTTTCTCCTAGTTGTCAACAAAATAATAGCACTGGTGAGAACAGAGGATTTAGAAGATACTATGATTATCCTTTATGTGCCTGTCATCGTTTTCATTTCAACAGAATGGATCTTCCTCCATGAGTTTGTACTGGTTCCCTGGTCACTTGTTGAAAATAGGCAAATTAATGGCTTAACTTAGTGGAAAACTTCAGCTGATTTAGTTGATTTACAGTATTATATGTGGCTGTGGAATCTTGTTTGACTGTGAGGATATATGTTATGAACTGATTGCTGGAGGCTTCACAGAAGTTCTAATAATGTGATTGCTTTACATACAAAAAATAAAGCCTTGTATTTGATAACCATTTTCAAGACTGTGAGGTTCACTTTAAGATGTAAACAAAGATTTTTAATTAAAAAAAAAAAAATCCCATAAATAGCATGAAACTGATGTCGCTGATTAGGGTCATTGTTCTCTTATCGATATCAGAATCCTTGTTCCCATTTAAAAAAAAAAATCAAAACATACTGTAATGCATAAATGTATCCCTAGGGTTTTCCTTAAACAGTACAGAACTACAGTTGATTATTCCTGACAGGGAAAGATACTAAATGGTATTCAGTCCCTTTCATATTGTCGCCCTACATAAGCAATCATTCACTGCACAGGGTTCTCAGACATGTTTGCAATTACCGTAAATGCTTGCATAATTTTTCAAGTTAGCAGCTACATCTTAAAGCAACTGAAATCATTAAAAAACATGATTCCATCACTGTAGAAATGGCAGGCCTGTCTAGAAGGCCTTTACAGTTTGTTTGTCAGGCAGACAAGACTGTACACAGCTGTGCAAATATTTAATGCTGACCTAAACATGAGGAAATAACAGCTTACATTTACGACTGGTTTCACAGACCCCGATTAGCTCTAATCTAACAGACTACCTTACCTCAGGTAACATTATGTGGTGTTAACTGGGATCCATGAAACCAGACATGTGTGTTTTAAATGTGAGGAAGTATAACCTGAAGTATAAAATGCCAGGTGTAATAAATCCTTAACTACAAAGGTACAGTAATACCATGTAATAGATTATTAACATCAAAAATAATAATGCCTGTGAAAAGGGGTTGTTGGTATCCACTGACAGAATGGGAGAGACACAGGAACTGCGAGTTGTAGCTGCTAGGGTACCAGCAATGGTAACTCCTAGGGCAGGGAAGCAAAAAAACCGATGTGACTGTACCAGCATGTACACAAACTGGAACTGCAGCTGTCCAATCCTCGGATGTGATTCCCTGTAAACAGCACAGCTGGGAGCGCGTCTGGCTCTTTCCTGCAAACACACGCGTGTGTCTGAGAAACCAATGACGTTACTTTGTCCTTGTTAAAATGTAAATAAAACAATAGTGAATATATCATCACAATATACACAGTTTAACCCTTTCGCCACGGCGCTGCTAAAAATCGTTCATATTTGAACGATGATGAGGTCACGTTAGACGCCCATATTAAGACTTTTTAAACAACCATTGGCTGCTTACCAAATTACTGAAATTGAAAGGTTTCAACAACCAATCAGAAATGGTTTTATATACTTTCAAAACGAAAGTTAGACAGACAGAAAGCTAGACAAGTGAGTTTTAGTTTTTGTCGGGAGATTAAATGTCTTTCACAAGTACAAGCTTACCAGAAATCATACTAAATCGTCCAAAATGTTCATAAACCCAAAAATAAATTAACAAAATATTAACTGCAGTGAAATATTCATAGGATAAACTTCAGGGATGACTCTCCAATCAAAACACATTTAACTGAAGCCCCAAGGCAATAGAGATTCCTTTTACAGTCGGAGCTGTCTAATCGGGATACTGATAATTGGGATTTCTGGGATACAGTATTTTCAAATGAGGCTCTTTTGTGCAGCGGTATCGGTGCTATGCTTTAGTGCGAGAGGTCCTGGGTTCATGCCCGCCCTCTGTCTGTGTGTGGATTGCCTCACCCTGTGTGATGCGCCTGCCTGCGCTACAATACCATGATTTCAAAGCGCAGCATTATCAATGAGCATACGAAATTGCTTTACATAGCCAAGAATGCTTACCAACCCAAAACAAAACAAACAAAAACAAAAAAATCAGAAAATGTTGATGAGTTGAAAGATCTCTCTGATAGCGAACTTCTTCACTTCTAGTAGAAAATCTGAACTGGACAAGACTGTGCACCGGTGAAAGAATTTGGTGTAAAATCTAAACCGTACACTGTATTTATACAATTCTTTTTGACCTTAGTTCCTGAGGGTGGTGGCTATCACTGATATTATTACAGTTTTTAGGTAGGAGATCACTAAATCACACAAAGAAAAATGGATTTGAGTGCATTTTGAAACTTATTGTTTTACATTCAATCTAGGTAATTGTAGAGTACATTTCATCATAGAGTGAAAACTTTATTCTCCTAATAATCTTCAGACTCAGCTGTTTAGAAAGGTATAATATTATACTTTCGCTGGATATTTGCCCTGATATAACAAGCCGAAAGTTATGTCAGTCAGACCTCAAACAGGTTGAATTTTCATCGTAGAGAACGGGTTAAAGTAAATAGCTTGGAGATCTGGCACTTAGTCTGCGAAGCAATACAAAGCAAACTAAATTACTCAAGAGCTGTTTATCCATAGCTATCTGGAACAGTAAACAATTTTATATAAAAAAAAATCCACTCAGGAACAAACAAACAGGCCTTTTCCATTTGCTCACTGAATTTGGCACTTTTGTCTTGCCATATTATGCCCTTCCCCGATAGGGAAGTAACATCCATGTTCTATAACTGAATAATTAAACCGATAGGTCTGAAGAGCAAAGAAACTTCCATTTTATCTAGTGCAAATATTTTGCTTTATTTATCCATCCCTAAAATTGTATTCACGAACTTCAATTATTTACTAAATGTCAATTTCCCCACTGCTTTTAAAACACTTACAATGTGGCCTGTGGGAATATGAAGCTCTGCAAGTGCGGGAATACCAGCTTTACCGTTTGAGTCAATTTTCTTTAAAAATGCATAATACCTTATTAATATTAATTTCACCAAATAAAACGTAAATGTCACAATTCACAACTGTATTTATTTATTTTGAAATTCGAATCATATTTGTTTCATTTTTATTTAAAAGGTGGCACACATATTTTTACTCATGTTTGCAAAATGACAGTTTACGGAATAAAAAAAAAAAAACAGTGCTGAACAATAATGTCCAGTTTTAAATTAAAATTGAGTTCTTCTGTAGTGTTAGTGTGTGCGTCTGGAAAATTCAAAACTAATGGCCCACACAGTCATTCTTAACTGGGACTAAATTAATACAATTTTTGGAACTTGTATTTGAAAATTTGATGATTAAAGTAAAAAGGAGCCTCATGTCATTTTTATTTATTTATTTATTTTTAAAGAATGCAATATAGAGAATAAAGCATAGTAAATACTCAATATGGTACGGTTGGTGTCATGATGAATTGTGTTTCTTTGTGAAGTGTCGAGGAATACAGCAAGCCGCACATGTGCTCCGATTGGCAGAAAGAGCCTTAATAGTCTATAGCAATGTACAGCTGAGGCCAAAAGTTTTGCATCACCTAGAATTTTAGGATTGCGACATAATTAAAAACAAACAAACAAAAAATAAACTAGATGAACATAATTTACATATTTTATTTGACATCAAATAAAGTACAAAATTATATTGCAAAAGTCTCCTGGAAGCCATAATAGTAGTACCGTATTTCATGTTAGATTTCGAACTGTCAGCTTTTTCAGTTTTTGTCAGTTTTTTGTGAAGTATATGGAAAACTACAAAGCAGTATGTAATTCAATATGTTAACGTAACATTATTCAGCAGGTTTCATTCGAAACATAATCTGGTATAAATCCTTTTATAGTTTTTTTAAGAAGCAAAGTTCTGTTTGTAATTACATCCTGTCAGGAATTCATCCATTAAAAATCCACCCTGCTGAGTTCTCTATCACTGTCAACACACCCCCAATAGTTCAAATTAAACATGTATCACTTTCCTAAGAATCTGCAGCACGGGGAAGTCATACAGAAAAAGCAAATTGATAATGACACGAACTAAAATATAAAAACTATTTAAAATCATGAAATCGTGTGTGGCCAAGTGGAGCAGGACTGTTGAGAATATGAACCATTTAAATAAAAAAAACAACTCTAAACACATCCTAGCCATTAAATGTTTTTCAAACATTTTTAAACATATCACCATGAAGGAAATACATCACATTTCCCATAGGTATGCTGCACAAATCCAACTGAAGCAATTACCAGCTCGGTCTAAAACAGGACAAGCCCTAAAGGTAAACACACTGGTATATTACGTTTATATGATAAACATCAAATATCCCTCTTTTTTAGTTGCTATATCTTCTGTGAATAATACAATGAAATGGATGGCCTGATTCTCTAAAACCCACAGGGATCTGCTCAGCCATGTGCAACAGCAATTTGTTATGCAAGTTTTCCATAAACATACATTCTGTAACCCACTGTGCTTGTAGTCTGCATCCCTGCTCAAGTGTGTATCCATTAACATGTATGAACTCACTAACGAGGCCTATCTCAGCTGGGCGAGGTCATTCAGAGACCACACTCTCTCCCAATCGCGTTACAAGCCTGTGCATCCCAGCGATCTATGCAGAGACACACTAAGAGCTGCATTCAAATCAAAACTTAAATGTGTTTACACAACACATAATGACCCACTGATAAATTAGTTCTATTATCACCGTGGAAATATTTTCTATGTACATTTTTTGTCTGCATTTCATTTTTTTTTTTTGTTCTGACTTGAGGGTGCTTAAACATATATCTCTGCTAAAGTAAGAGTTTCTATCGAGAGTCCCATAATAAGTGTTACTGTGGACATGATTGTCTGAGGCGATCTGTGCTTTTATAATAAACCACAAAGGTTTCAATTGTATGACCTTCGCTCAAGAGAAGACATCTTAATTTAACAACTTACATTCATGACTACAGTCTCCCACAGTGAAGACAAGGCCACAAGGGATTAGGCAGGGATGTTATCGAGTTCGATTTGTTTGGGACTCTCCTGTGAGTTTTCTAGAAGAACTTGTGAAGAGCTCTACGGGGAAACGTTTTAGGGTCTATGTTTCAGAAATTCTTATACAAAACAAAGCAGTTAATATATTGAAGATTGAAGATATAAACATATTTTGGTTATTAAGCAATTCCAATTGAAGAAAAGTGAAGCAATATGTTTTTTTTTTTAATAAAATTTAATATCATGATCCACACTGTGTATCCTTATTCTACTTCAGTTGACATTATTTGTTATAATTGCTTTAAGAAAAAGAAAGGTTTTTATTATCACTTTACTTGTGAATAATTTACTGCGTGTTGCTGTGCATGATATGTTGGAATGGGCTTGTAGTCATTATATCTAAGATGTGTTTTGGATAGTGCTATATTTCTGTTTTAAGTTCCATTAATAAAAATGAAATTACTTTAGTAACAATCTAATAATGATAATGTAATCCATATGAATAAAGATGAATTCATTAATTATGAGTAACATGGGGTTCATCGTCGTTATAACAAAGCCACAGAAATATTGTATACAATTTAATTTGTAAAGCCAGGGGAAAATTCATCATCCCTTTTTCTAACAGAAGATTTCAGAATGCTCCTGACTGTGTTGTAATCTTGGGGGTGTAGACCTTATAGAACAATTCATTTTAGGGGTAATTAGCTGCACAGGTCCCCATATTTTGGGCACTAGTTTCCAGCTATATTTTACTTTGCTTTGGGTGTTTGTTGGATCTCAATTGGAGCGGCTCTTGCTAAATTAATCCTGATGTTGATGTGGGTGTCACAAGCAGAGCACACATCGATTAGTTTAAGGCTGGTTCACACTGGACAAAATATTTATATTGAAAGACGAACCCAATAGACATTCAAATCTTAAGGCCAAATGCACAAAACCCCCACAACAGAGCACAGGCACCAGGCTCCACCACAAGGGAAAGATTCAGAGGCTGCCAGAACTCAAGCCAAGATCCATAGCCCATAGTCTGATCCTCTTCTCAATCTGCTTCATTCGGTTCAGCCTACCTCACGCTTGCTCTGTGATTTAAGTGTTACGGTCTCCACCCCTTAATTACCAATGTCACGGACCAGCCACCAATGGTGTTCAGCACTAGAAACAACCCCTTGGTGTTCTAATCCGGTAAAAAAACATCGTAGCATAACCCACAAATCTTGCTTGAACATGGATATTAATCGAGAAAGGGCCCTCAGCAACTAGGCAAGTCTGTGAACCTTTCCTAGCTGGCCAAGGACTCCTCTGTGGACCTGGATGGAAATCAGAACCCAAACACCAGGGGCCAGAGCAACTGGTCACCCCAAAATTCAGCTAACTGGCTCCACTTAAAATTCAGCTGAGCTACTTAAAAAAGACTGATCTTCATGTACCTTAAGACATAAAAAAAAACCAACACTGACCTTGTTTCTATTTTAATGATCTGAACATCATCAGAACGAATTACTACTACTGCTGGTAAAACCACTCTGACACGCATCGCTTTCCTCTGCATTGTATTGTATGTTAATAAGAGGGTCAACAAATCACCTGACTTCAATAAAACAACACAACTAATGAAAAGTACTTTGTACTATGCAATTGTAATGCTTTTGTTGGCTTTAGTCAGAGGTGTGAGCTGCAAGGCCCTTTAAATTGCTTACTGTGCATATTTTTTGCATTAACTGTGCATAAACTTTTGGCAAGTCTTAATAAAGTCTGACAGGTTTTTTTAATCCTTCATGTCCTATAACATTCTCATTGTAACAAGGACAAAAAAAACATATATGCTGTGTCAGTTTATTATTTTCTTTTTTTATTTAGACAAATATAGCTATTTTGTCAAATGCTATTGCAGGCGCACAATTGGCCAAGCGCTGCCCGGGCGGGATAGGGGTTACGTCGGCTGGGGAGTCCTTGGCTCACCGCACACCAGCGACCCCTGTGGCTGGTCAGGCGCCTGCAGGCCGGTCTGTACGAAATTCAGAACGGTGTTGGCCTCTGACGCTGTAAGTTTTGAATATGGCTGCATGACGGGCTTGCAGAATGAAAAAACGCTGATGGCTCGCAGCACTCATTTCGGAGGACGCAAATGCTCGTCTTCGTCTCGATTGGATTAATGCCAATCATCTTGGTTCTTGCCTCCCCATCCCCCTGGGCCAAACTCTTACATCTATAAATAGAGACCCCTGGACAGGTTGATGACCCCCATACACAAAGCCAGCAATACACTCTTGAAATTGCATGTTTTCTTATTATTTTCTGCTTATTATTTATTTATTTGGCAGACGCCTTTATCTAATAATAACTGAAGGCACAATTTACATTAGGTAAGAAATTACACACAACAGTATATACTGCAGGTAAGATATTGAACGTGTATTTTATAGTCAAATAATATATTTACTGACACTGTTAATTAATATTATTAGAATAGTACATCTTTTCATATATGATGGGTTTCTATTCTCTTTATTTCTATTTTCTAGGATGACATAGCACTATAATAATAATAATAATAATAATAATAATAATAATAATAATAATAATAATAATAGCTTTCATTACTACATTTATAAGTATTTTACTCAAAATACAGTTGTGTTGTACTGTACTGAAGCATCACGTAGCCCCTTGCTTGTTAGTCGCGAGGTGGCGGTGGTGAGCAGGTAGTGTTTGGGGAAATCAAGCAAGCAAGCAAGCGGCAGAGATTGAAATTGCTCTCTGAGCCTATTGCCAGCCCTTCACTGTGCTGCAGCATTGGAAGACAGTCGGAGCTGGTAGCGCGCTGAACAATCGAATAAAAGAAACAAGCGGTTCCAGTTTGGGGAAACAACTGCAAGAAACCTCACAAACTGGATTGTGTGTTTTGGTGAAGAAAAGAAGAAAGAAAACAAGAAGACAACATGAATTGCTGCTGGATACACAGCATCTGGATCGTGGGATTTCTGTTCCTGTTTGGATTTCAAGGTAGGACTCCTCAGTTTAGAAGATTTGCAAACGTTACAATTCTAACATGTATTTCACAGAGAAACCACTCAGACGTGCAGTTTTTCTTCTAGGGATGTGCGAAAATGAGGAAGTAGTATTAAGTGTGGAGCTTCTTTACTAGCTGCCAGGTAAGTCGAATCAAACGACGCAATACTTCAATAGTAATACAAAGCCTTAATACGACACAATTGAGAAAATGTACAACGTACAATAACTGCAAATACCTGGCTCCACTGAACAGTAGTATGTGTAAGCTTCAAGTAAGTACTACTGTACAAGTACCGCTAACTTTCTATACGGTACATCATCAGTCTCTGCACCACGGTGTAATGTATGCGCATATACAGCATTAAATAATAGCAATGTAAAGTCATATGTTAATGTAATTTGTAATTGACATTCTTTTAATGCACACGCCCTGCATTTGAGATTGATTATCTACTCTAGAAGACAAATAAAACGGTGCTAATACTGATCAGATTATCGTTAAAATGGCTTAACAAAAACATTAACTTTCGTCCAGTTTTATTTCAAAAGGTTTGCATTGATAAACACTGTCACAGTTGATTAACCCTGATTTTCCGTATTACAGCTATTTAAAAAGACAGTAATTCAGCTGGTGTAGGCAAGTAACAGATACTACATGAATAACAGTATACTGTTATTGAGGTATAGTTCATGAATTTATGTACAAAAAAAATAGACAGTCATATATGATCATTCAATAATACGCAGACTTTCCCATTTTACCTTTGACTGGAACTACTTGGGTTCCCACAGACATTTTACAATTCAAACACATTGATCTTACTGCCTTGCCTTATTATTGGCTAACCTGAGTGACCTAGCTGCTCCCCCCATTTTTAACTTCACCCAGTTGTGCTAAGGGATGGGCTGAGAGCTATTCCATTTCAATTGGCCTACTGCAGGCCACTGGTGGTGAGTTCATTTCAGCACAAACTGCTCAAGGAAAAAGCTACCAGGCTTGCAGTCATTTCACAGGGTGATCTCACCACAGAACTGGGATTAATAATATGGTGAAGCACAGTGCCTTAATTGAGCCCAGCTTGGGTATTTATTGGACTAAATTACATGTTCTCCCCTTGTCTCCTTTTAAAATGCTGCTGCTTCTGTCAGGATTAACCAGGTTACAGGAATTCTAAGGGGCTACTGTTCCATTGGTTTGTGTAGTTGATTCATAGATTGTATATAATCACTGCCCTTTTGTCCAAACTAGGTTCACTGTATCACCGGAGTTCCCCAAACTCTTTTTTGTTCTGCACATCATGAGATGCTCAAAGCATCTGTTTTGTGTGGTATCTGCCTAATGTCTAAGGAGAATAATAAACTCTTGTATCACTGCACAGTTTAAAGCTGAAACACTTGGTTATTTCTAAACAGGAAAAGATAAACAGTACCAAGCACTACTTTAAGTGTAAAATAGAGTCAGTGCATGCAAGTTGACTACAGAATGTAGTTCATGCTGACAAAATGTATTTAGTGCATCCAATGCATAAGCAATGGTTCTCCGTTTCCATACCATGTGAATAGAAAATGGGAATCCAGTACCGGTACCAGTCATTACCTGTGTGATAATGCATGTCCTGCCGCTATGCAATATTTGTTCCAAATCCATTTTGTTGGCAGTGTTGTGGTACTGTATGATAACAGTACATCTAGGATGTATCCAAGGTTCTCACATGGCATTATATATGTCAGTTGTCTATTTTCTGTATCTGTAAGGGTTAAGTAGGTGATGTCAGCAGCTGCACATTCATAACCCTTCAGTTTATCTCATGTAAATAATGGAGAAGAAACATTTACATAATTCCCATTGGAGAAGTGAATCACATTTGATAGGATTTTATAAAAGTGCTATGTGGTTAATTTCTCTGTGGAGATGTGTTTTCTCTAAACCTCAAATATTGTTAACCAGCTGTATAATAATACAATTTATCACTATTCCCGAGGTCATGACTGAAAAAGAATACCCCCGTGTTTATCTGTGTTCTTGTTCACATAATAAAAAGGATAACAGTAATGATCATAATTATTCATGGTTGCTAACTTTGGGCTTGAAGTACATGAACGATGCCTGAGGTGGCTGTGCCATTTCTGAAATACAAAGAGCTCCTTTAGTGAGCATTGGAGCCGAGGGACCAGTATTGGTACTGTAAAGAGGTTAGACAAAAACAATATACTGTAAATGCCTGAGATTTGCTGCATTTGCTATTGCATCCACGTGATGTTTTCTGTAATATCTAAAAACTGCACTTGCTTCTTGCAAGTCGGTTTCAGTCATGGTGGGCAAGATGGCAGATCCAATAGACTCGACTGACTTCTAGACGGATCTCTTTGAAAATGCAACCGTCGGTTGTGCCTATGTTATTTCACAATTTGATAATTCACTAGTGAATTCACATTAAGTCCATGTTGACAGTAAGTTGTGCATGTGCAGTACAATACTTTATAAGAGCACTGTAACAAATCAATTGATGCACAACTGAGGTAGCTTGATAATAAGGAATCCCTGGACATTTAAATTACATTATTTATTTATTTATTTATTTGTTTATTTAGCAGATGCCTTTATCCAAGACGACTTACAGAGACTAGGGTGTGTGAACTATGCATCAGCTGCAGAGTCACTTACAACTACGTCTCACCCAAAAGACGGAGCACAAGGAGGTTAAGTGACTTGCTCAGGGTCACACAATGAGTCAGTGGCTGAGGTGGGATTTGAACCGGGAACCTCCTGGTTACAAGCCCTTTTCTTTAACCACTGGACCACACAGAACCTGGAAGAATTTCAAAAGGGACGAAATAAACAACTTTATGAAAATCCTGAAGATGTGATTCATGCCTTGTTTCTACTGTAAATGAAGACTAATTTCTTGCCAACAAATACAAATTAGTTCTGAATGTGTCTTCACAACAAATTATTTGAGAGTAATAACAGAGAATAAGTGTTAATAACAGAGAATAAGTGATCTGAATCACATGTAAACCCATTTGGACATCTTACTTTTGATAATTACAAGGTGCTACAGATAGCCTATTGAAAGCTCTCCGTAGAAAGCATTGGAGTCATTCAATGCAAATTTCAGCACCTTGGTCAGCACCGGGAATTCCACTCTATAGTGTGGTTTCCATCCATTTATCTAGCGAGTTTAGAAGTTCAAAATAGTAGCGACATAAGGGCGAAAAAATGGCTTTTCATCCACTGCAAATTATAGCGAGTCGCTTCCCTGTGATGTTTCGTGATGGCATAGCCTCATTTTCACGTGTCGCTACGTTTTCAGGTTATTCGCAAGAAATATACCCCCTAGATGATTTTCCATACATTTTTTTTTACTCACTCGCTAGTCTAGAGAGTATACATTCTACCGAGTTAAGCTCTTTAAAAAATAAATAAAATAAATAAATCAGAACCTTGAACCAGTTACCACATATGCAGTTGAAACCAACAATAAAATGTACATCCCGTATGGCAAAACTGAACCTGCATCACATATTTCCCCACTAGTTTAAGGGTTGCTTATTCTATTTCTGCCCTTTTGTTAGACATCTTCTTTGCTCCACGTCTGCCAACTTGTTTTTATCATCAGAGCATGTGCATTAAACAATGTGACATCACTGGAATGACGAAGAAGGGCGCTTATTACCGTTTACATGCAAGTGTCGAATAAAATGTCACTGCGAGTAAAAAATAAAACCACCTCTAGGGAGCGAGCTTGTCATGCAAGTAAAAAATAAAACCACCTCTAGCGAGTGAGCGTGTCATGCAAGTAAAAACTTCTTAAAAGTCGACTTAAACCCTTTTCCATAGTGTTTGTCGCATATATTTTCTTATTCAAATACGTTTTACCGAGCTTAAAAAAAGGCCTTATGATGTTCTACAGGTCAGCTCCTCCATTCTTCCTTGGAGACCACCACTCATTAGGTTGCATCATTGCATCTTAACAGTGAGTTTATATCCCAGCCTGCCACTGCTGGGCTTCAGTCAATCATGAGGCTCATGAGGGTCATGACACTATTGTACTGGTGAGCATACCAATTGAAACAATGCTTTATGGACCACAAGCACTAAAAATATACAGAAAAGGGAACTAGTTGCTATGCCTTGAAAAATGTAAATATTTGTTGTTATATACTCTATAAATGTAGAGGCTTATCTTTTTGGAAAAGTAATTAGTTTAAAAGGACCACTACATTAAAATATCAAATGAATTCCGTGCTACCCATTGCCTTGTGTCAAATGCAATGTATTCTGAGAAGTGTGTTTGAAAAGAAATTGCTCAATTGAAATGCTTGCAAATGTATTCATTATATAAAGATAACCCATCCACTTTAGAGTTTGTTAAAGCACACTTTAGTGACTTTGTTAAAAACACAATTTTTTTTAAGATAAATTATTAATAAAAAAAGAAGATTAAAAATGCTAGTTTCACATTAATAATGAATTGTGTCCATTAGCTTAAAATAGTCTAGTGATGGCTGTTGGACTTGAATCAGCACAGAAGGTGTGACTGTGTGATGTGTAACTGTGTTACATTAACTGACAGCACTTGTGATTTATAGGACTGTTTCCAGGGTTTGGTGTTAATCGTGCCGTGACACACAGGGTGCTATTCACAATGCTTTACTCCGAAGTTATTTAAAAATCGATTCTGTTTGCACGACACGTATCAACAGTTTAAGGAACGCAGCAGTCTCGTACCCTTTCATGAATACCTGTATCAAACTTCAGTCCCCCACCATAATCTTGCATTTCTCTGTACATTCAAGATTGAGGGTAACATCACGATGGTGGGAATTGTTTACCACTGTCTGATTCATAATAGAATATATTTATTAGTATATTCAATATGAATGTATTTGGACACAGCTGGATTTCACAACAGTGGGCAATCATTTGTTGCCTCAAATTAAGTTTTTGATATTTATAATCTTAAGTGGTTTTGTGGTTTTGATTTTCTGTTGTTCAGATAATGAGATTTTTTTAAATCTGATTGGTTGCCGGGTAGTGTGTCTATTATTCCTGATTCCAGAGAAATCATGTGACACTGTGACCTTCCATACAATGCACCTGCTTCAATACTGTAAACGTTATACTGCCGCAATCATTATAACTTTCAATTACATTGGATGGGAGTTACAGCAAGTAAGTACAAGTGTATTGCAAAATGTGTTTTGTCCAAAACCCAGTTTATAACCCAGGTGGATTACAAGAGTAGATCCTTTAAAACATGATTTTATATCACAAAACCCACAAATGCACTACAGTACCAAATGCACTTCATTGTGTCTAAAGCTATAGATGCTTCAGCCTACCTGTTAGTGTTGGATCTATCTGTCTGTTTCTGTACCATGTTTGCAAGCTAATTTCACCTGAGTGGATAGTTCAAACTCATAGAGCAACTCCTCTTACCTGTTTTACGTTTGGTAAACTTTCATGCTCTAACTAACTGGACGAGTTGTTCCAGTGTTTAAAATGAACTCCTTGAGATTGAATACATTCTAGCACACTATTGCATTGATTCCCATTGATTAAGGATCTGTAATTAGCTTCAATACCATTTTTTTTTACTTACCTTTCTTTTAGATCAATTTTGTTGGCCCCCCAAAAATGATTGGATTCCTGGCTAATCTTGCAGAACCACCTGCCCTTAATTGTGTACCTTTATTAATTAACAACTTTGGAGTCTTTGCATTTAAGCTGTCAAACTTGAAAAGGTAAACTGACGTTTACATTATTAGGGATGTGAAAGCTATAGTACTTATTTGTATATGTGTTGATTTTATATATGACTCCATGATTCAAAGTTACATGGATTTCTGTAAAGCTGCCAGACGAGCCATGCAAACTCTAGTACAGTATACCAGAAAAACACTATGCAGAAATGTGAACTCGAATTGAAATGATCGTCAATGGCAGTGCAAGGTTTTTTTTTCAGAGCAATACTGCCTCAATGCCACTGGTTTAATGGATCCACAGTGCTACCATTTTTTATATTTTGCCATACAAATGGAATCACAATTGATCCAAATCACTTGAGATGTCATTGTGGCAAAGATACTTCAAAGGGTTCTAATTGGGTTCCTTCAGAGCAGAACACTGGTAATAATGGTATCCCAATGGGGTTTCCTGTATTTCTACTGACATTGATTGTGCTAAATGAGAATCATATTTCAAATATGAATATTATTTTTCATTCTAAATGCAAAACAGAAGGTACTACCTGATGATGGTTACATATACCAGCAGTTACACATTTTGCAATCAGTATTTTGTAAGTGCCTGTTGATTATGCCAGCAAGTTTGCTGCCATTAATACAACATGAAGTGTTTGTGTTTGTGAAGAATACAAAAAGCAGAGAAATGGAAGAGAAGTAGCTCTCAGCGTAAACTCTTTGTAGGATCTATTATTGGCCTATAAAAAGCAGTCCGTTGTAAACCAAGTCATGTTTGCTGCCAGAAGCCAGATTACAGTCAAATGCTATCAGATATGCAATATGGAACTTGCTGCCAGCTCTGGTGTTAATATCATTAAATATTTTGAAACTGAGAAAGAGTGTAGACTGAATGCGTAGCATTTTTTTTTAGTCTGGCCAGATTTGCTCTAAAAGGATAAACACACTGTTCATGTTACAAACCTGGTAAGAATTAACTCGGGTAACAAGTGCAAACTCATTTTTCTAAGATTTTGATTCCAGTTTTGAAAAAACTATATTTTGTATTCTGTTTATAAAAAAAAAAAAAGTGGTGCACATTGGATCAAAAGAGCTGTATGTCCATCAGCACAGTTATCCATTGCCAGATATTTCTCACCTGTATTTTTGATAAGCAACCTGTCCGCTTTGCTAACAGTGGTGCATAGCACTGGTGAGGAATATATGCTCAATAATTCCAATTGTCTGTATTCTTGGTCAGAAGCTTCTGAAATGGTTCTCTCTAAGTCAACATCATACAGCAGACCTTGACGGGCCATTTAGAAGGCTCAACAGTGCCCCTTGCTCTTTTGTTATGTTTGCAGTTTTATTTTTAAAGCTGCTTGCTTCTCAAAGTGATACTACGCCTTCTTTATAACCCACTCCTTATGTTTAATGTACTTCTTTCTGATTTATGATGCTTTCCATGGTGACTGTTATTAGCTATCAGTAATAAAATAAAACAGAACATAACAAATTCAGGATCAACTCGAGTGCTGGTAAATAAAGAGCAGATTATGGGTTCTTGGGGAATTCCCTTTTTACCAAAACTAACTATTAGATAGAGCTAAGCCCAGCGCTGGTTTAAATACAACCTGTTGAGGACAGGAAGGCTGTGGTTGGCAGGGTTTAACAAGGTTATTAAGGGAACATTCTACATCAGGGCTTTTCAAACTCGCTCCTGTGTGTGCTGGTTTTCATTCCAACTGAGTAATTCCAAATTACTTGAACTATGCAACTGTTTAAGAGCTGACAACAATTAAAAAGGTCTAATTAAGCAAATTAGTAGTTCAAGTAAAGGTTTAGTTAAGTGATTGAGAGCTCAGCTGGAATGAAAACCAGAAAACACAGAGGGCCCCCAGGACCGGGTTTGAGAACCCATGTTTTACATCAATCTAGCCAACTTCCATCGACAAATATGGCTCCCAAGCCAAAACCCCATCTTAACCATGGGCAGTGAGCCATCACAGGTTTACCAAGGTCCTAAAGTCTGCCCATATAGCTCCTTATAAATACACCATCAAAGTATTCCTTATATTCTGTGAGGGATGTTTAATGCTAAAAAGTGCAGTTATTTGTTGTCAGTTTTCAATATTTTTCCACTTAATTTATTAAATGCCCAGCTGGTGGTGATGGTGAATGTTTGTACTGTATGGTTAGATCTGAATTTAACCAAGGAAGAAGGAAGTGGGTCTTGTAAAACTCTAAGCTCTTAAATCTAATTTCCCGAAGCACTTAGCCTTGTTTTCTATTTTTCTTTTCTTTTTCTCCACCCATTTAGTTTCTTTACAGTCACTGCCCTGGCAGACTGTCAGTGTGATCACCCTAGAGGACTGGGCTATTGTGCTGTTGAGTCACGTACCGGAGTCAGTTTCCACCTCCAACCACTGAATAAAGCAGTGTGTCATTTTCATTACTGTTAACATTTTATGTCCAAAAGGAAAGCAAAACAATTGAATTAATCTGACAAATCCAGACTAATTTAACTACCGTACTAAATTCAGCTTCTTTTTCTATAATATTGCCATGTAATCCAAACACAACATGCTTTGAAACAAAAGAAGGTAATTGGTAGCGTTAATAGATTTAAAAAAACAAACAAAAACAAAACAAAAAAAAAACTATTGCCATTTTTAAATCAATGTGAATACAATAGAACTACTTCTGATTTGGCTTGTCCAACATGAATGTAGAGGCCTAAAGTGTGTATCCTAGCAACGTGCTGACGTTGTTTATCTACAATACTAGCACTAAAAGAAGCGCACTCTCACACACTCAAGGTTTTAATGCAAACTGGCAACAGGAAACTTCAAACTGGGTTCTAATTTGATGCATCGTTTTATCAATATGCAATTGAAGCTCGGGAAATTTAAGGACAGATGATCAGTAATCAATGCATCGATTAATTGTTGCACCCCTTTCAGTTAGTAATAACCTAATTTAATGGCACACAATAAATACCACTTGGAGTATTTGTACAAGTTGAGCAAAGTGGATATTAGTCCCTAATCCTGATAAGATGTGTTGAATATACAACACTATTCATGACATCATTATATGTTAATTTTTGCTTGAACTGCTCAGAAGAACTGTGCTCAGTGCCTTGGAATGAATCATTTTCTACAAGGTCATATTTTTCAGTCTGAGCTGTGGTCACTTTGTGGATTGTAAACAACTCATTCATGCCAGTCTGTCGCAAAGGTCCTTGGCAATGACTTCCTAATTCCAATAAAGCATGGAAAAAAAACATCAGAAATCTAATCATATACTTATTCTTTTGAATATAATGAACTCAGACTTGAATTCTGGTCTTGGCTCCAGTGAAAATGCAGCAGCAGTAGGAATATGTAAAATAGTAAAGTTTATAAGTGTTTGGAGGTACCACTGATTTCCCTGTGAAGCAAACGGATCCTCCAAAGCAGGTATTACAAAGCTGAGGGTTTCTAGGGGATACGGAACAGAAAGTTAGTATTTTGACTTTTGTGAGGCACAGAAAGAAATATAGACAACTAAAACTCAAACATGCAATTATCTAGAGTCAGCTATGGCAGGATTTCAAAATCTCCTTTTACAATAATAAAGATTTCAAACAAGGCCAGTCACTACAGAAAAAGACTCGTAGTTTTACCTGATAAATCCAAACACAAAAATGTGTATACATACTGTACATTGTCCAGATTTGTTAAAATTGTCTCTGCCTTGCTTCCATTTCTGTTTCTCTGAAGCAGAAAGATTTTTACCCAGATTATATTAATTAACAGAGGGAAACAATATCATGCTTTGAACCGGAAAATAATGACTCACATGTTCAGGCTTGTCAGATTTGTTTAGCTATAGAATTATTGGAACAATTAGGGAGAGAATTTAAAAGAAAATGCAACGTGAATGAAGGGCATTTTAATAGATTGTTTGGTAAAAAGGAGAATCTGCCATGAATATTATATTACGTACTTAAAGCTGGCGACGAGGAGTGTGAATTACCTTTGTAATACGATATAGGCCAAAGACTGTAAGAACAATCTTTGTTGCTTTTTAAAGAAACAACATCAGTCTTCATTGTATACAAGAATTACTGGAAAGACTATGTTGCATTTTGAAAAACAAAACCATAACTATAAATTAATAGCGTTTTCTTTTAATGAGTAGAAGAGATACTTACAGAAAAAAAGAAAACGCTATTAAATACAGTTTTGTTAAGTGCGATTAGCGGGTTGTCAAAGATTTGATTTGGTCCCAGCCTAAATCTTTGCTGCTTGCAAGTAAATATTTAATTTCAAAATAAATATATAAATTGACTGCTAAATCTGGACATGCAATTTTTCAGATTCATAAATCTCTTGAAAAACAATCTGTGTTTTACACTCGGCGAGCACATTTAGCTTGCAAGTTGTTTATTAATTTAGTTGAATGTTTTAGAACTTTCAATAAGTGTTTTTTTTAATTAAAAAAGTGCTAATAACGATTTGGGATTAAAAGCTTTGTGGACCTTGCTGTGTCTGTTTAAGTGCAGTAGCGTGATGATCTGGAATCAATGTAGTGCAACACTGGAAAGAACGGTATGCTAGGATAATAGATTTAGTAATTACAAAGAAGAAGAGAATACATAATAAGCAGTATATACTTATGTAATAGCAGGGATACATTATTTTATATTGCATGATTAAACAGTGGTGTAAGATGATACATGTTTGCAGTTTACAGTCCTGTGTGCATTTGCCACCTAGTATTTAACATGTTTCGATTCAAGTGTACATTGCTGATATGGAATTACATTGGATGCAAAATAAGACAAAACTGGAAGGACAATCACAAACTGGGAAGACTCCATATAGCAGACCACTAAAGGTATTTTAACAATTTTATAAGCTACATAAATAATACATTGAATACTAGGCTACTGAATTTTGGATAAGGAGACATTGTTTAAATGCACTCGGTAATGCAGTGCACAATGTATGTTTCAAGAAAGTGGAAGTAATTTGTTTTCTTTCTGAAATGGAGTCTTGCTGAGAGAAGATTTATTTTCTTTTGTGCCAATGCACTTTGGAAGCTCTGGGGCAACATTGTAAAAGCTGAAGGTATTCTGTCGTGTTTGATAGTGGAGAAAGTGCATTTTGTTCTCATTGCGCAGATGAACTGTTGACAACACTTGACTGTTTTTTTGTAAAGACAGATCAAGAACGTGGGAATTCTGATCCGAAGTGCCCAGGACTTTTAGAGAATGGTAAAGTTAGGAATATTCTTTTGCTATTTATCTGATATTTTCACAAGTGGTTTTGCATCGCATTTTTCAGAGTTTTTTTTCAGCATTCATCTGTCAGTTTAATTTTCTCTACAATATATCAACAGCTGAAGATGACATTCTGTGTAGCTGTTAATTCATTGCTACCAAGAGACCCCTGACCTGATCCCAGAAGGGCCTATATATCCATCTTGAGTTTGCTAAATTTAGTTTCTTGCAGCATTGTTAAAAAAAATAGAACAGGAAGAAATCATTCTTCAAAGGACCAAAACAAAGCAAACCAGGTAATAAACCAGGTGGGTACTCCTGGGATCTGGTTTGGAATACACCTGGTAGACATGGACACAAAGACACACTCAGATAAAACAGAAATTAAAACGCACAAAATCGTTCATTGGCTAGTTTTAATGGGCTTTTTTTTTAGTATTGCTGTAAGTCAGACTGCGCTTGTGGAAGCATGTGACTCCTTGGAACCCATATCGCAGCAAGCTGGCAGCATTTTGATATCTTTTATTGGTGTTCAATTGACTGCCCTGTAATCAGACTCAGTTTTACACTGTCTGAATCTCACAGGAACAGGCCTCATTTGGGAACCTGAACTGCCCCCAGGCTTGTTTCTCTTCAGAAACTTCAAACACGTTTAACTGTTTGTATGTACTGTATGACAGAAGGCATTAGTAGCTGCTGCTTTTGATTTATAACTGTACTGTTTAATCCATTTAGTTGACATTCTTTTATTGGGATTAAGGTATCAGTGATTAAAATAGATTAATTTAAACCAAGTTAATAGTTACCTGTTGCAACATGTGCTTGCTTTTGCTGCCATTTGTAACCTGATTTCCAAAAGGTGACTCATTCTTCTATATTTTTTAATAAATTGAAGGCCTTTGTCTAAGTCTAACATTGTATGAGATAGTTTGATGAGTAAACAAGGAATGAGATTGTTCACCAAAGTGCCACACAATTCTAGTACATTTTTGAGACTGCATTAAATAATAAAACTGCTGTATTCTTCCACGTATTTTAACTGACTGAAATTACTAGCCTCATGCTGCTGGATCCAATACTACACACACACAAAAAAACAATACAATAAGAAATTGGATTAACATGTTCTTTATTTTTTCATACTTTGTAGACTTTGAAATTACTGCTAAGTTTAAGTCAATGTTGTCTCTATATGTTATAGTTCTAACTAGGAAAACAAGGCTCTGCATTTAAAGGAATTATAGTTTTTTTTTTCTTCTCTTTTTGTGGAATTTGATTTGAGGGCACATTTCAAGTAAAGCCACAGCAATCACCCTTTGATCAGAATCTATTGATTTTTCAATTGCCTCAGGGACAAGTAGTGTAGTTAAGAATGTGAAACAAGACGCTTTTATCTACTGCAGTTCACACATTTCAGGCAGCAGTGGGCGTGTTTTGCAGCAACTGGATGGCTAAATTGAAAATGCTCTAATCTAAAAATTATAAATGTTCAATGTGGGAATAAAATGTAATAACCTAAAGCTATTTAACACATGACCCTTAACAGTGCAGGGGAGGAAGGAAGCATGATTACATTGTGCTTCAAAAGCAACATTAAAAGTAGCTACAGCTTAACATTTACTGTACCAGATGCCTGTCAGTCCTGGTGTGTGCAGATATTAAAGCTTTCCCAACCTTAATCCAGACCTAAGGAGACATTCTCCCTAGTCAGCTAGTCACTGAGGCTTCTCAGGAGCAGATACTAGCAATATGTGCCAGATCTTAAGGAAAACAAACTCAATTTACTTGTGACTTAGAATTTAAACGTGAAAGAGTATTGCATCTGTGGTAACAATTTGTTTATTCAGCAGGCCCCATACCCTCATAATCTTGTCTAAATCATTTCTGGCACGGTCACTGCCAAGATAGCGTAGAAAAACATGTTTTGCATTACAAGCAACAGGAAAGCAAGTAAGGTAAAAAGGGCACTAATGCCATTTAGAGCTGCTAAAGTGATTCTGTCAACTGGCGTATTGATTATTAGAGAAAACAAGTCATCAACCGCATAGTTTAAAAAGTGACAGCTGGTTGTCAGTAATATTGCAGATTAAGCGATTAAAACATTACATTTTCATACTGTTGTTTACTGTTCCCTTATCTTTTTTGATGTTGTCTATCATTACTAAAATACTGTGTCTGTGTTTAAATGGCTTTGACCTACCTTCAGGAAGTAATCTTCAGTTCAAGTTGCCAGCCATAGGCATCTACAGTATAGGCATCAACATAGATTGGATTTGTTATTTTTTAAATGCTAAAAAAACTAAAAAGCTTTTTTTTTTTTTTTTTTTTTTTTTGTTGCTGGAATTAAAATTGATTTTAAGCCCCAAAGGGCATAGAAAAATATGAAAGAGATTTTTTTTTTTTTTTTTTCATACAAATGCATGCACTCAAAATACATTACCTTCTGCCATGCTCATCCTTACTCCCTGGTTAAAAGGCTATACAGTTAAAACCTTGTCTGCTGACCTATTTTCTTTACCGAATTGTCAGTGTGGAATATTCCTAACTTTTTACTTCTGCCTCGTCCCAGTGTATATATGCTGTCTTTTTACATGATGAAAAAATATTAAAGAAAACCAAAAAAAAACCACAGTATCTTTGAGTTTTATTTCCAACTTAAACATGTTTACAGTGTCTGTGGAATTTTAAAAACGTAAGATTATTATAATCCTGCGATCTTCATTGGAGAGGCTGCCAATGTGTTGTCAGAATCTGTTAACAGAATCATTAATAAAGGTAGACAGGAATACCCCACATGCGCACAGTCAATCCCCAGGCTCCCTTTCTATCCGTTGTTTATTCCATCATTTTAATATACCGGTACCTTTTTTGGTGAATTAACAAACATCCTTACCACTTAGCATCAATCTGTGCATTATATCCCATATTGTTAGCTTCATTTTGTAGTAATTAACATAATTATATTATTAACCTGAATGCAATTCTAAAGAATGCATTGCAGGACGAATTAATTGAAGATGAAGCTCTATTCTGTATCTCAGAAACAACCAGAGCTGCATGTTGTCATGGGTAATATGGTACACATTTACTTTTTTGAGTTTTGAGGATCCCGGACTTTTAAACTAGTTATTAGATAGTGATGTGCCTTATATGCTGATGCAGAGTAAAATTTGTAACGTGATGCAGTAAATAGGCTATCAACGTTTCAGTAAAATGTACTTAGCTTGTTGAATTGCTGGGTCACTTGACTTATGGAAAAAAATAAGTCGAAGCATGGGCCTTGAATAATTAATAATTGAAAGTGAAAATACTGGTACATTAATGTAAAGGAAATGTCATTCCAAGATGTCAAGAAACTATATATAGTGGTGTATTCCGAATCCAAAAGTACCGGAACGTCTACAAAATAGAGATTTCTGAAACACAAATGATACAGATTCCCGTTTTATTTGTTCATTGAGCTTGAGGTAACATTTAATAGGTAATGCATCCGTCTCGCATTCGACTTTTATAGGCTACTCCCCCAGTCAGTGCTGCCAGATTGGCAGTTTTCCAGACAAATTTGTCTTGTTTTGAAAGCATTTTGCGGGTAAATACTGTCTTTGGTGGTTTAGTTATTTTTATTGTGCATTTTTCTATTCCTTTCGATTATGAGGTTGTAACTTCAATCACCACAGCGTCCTGTGTAGTATATCACGTCCTCCCCCTGTCTTTTTTTTTCTGGAGCTCTGCATCCAATAAAATTACGAATCACACAAACGCTATTATTTTTTATTTGTCACCAATTTCAGAAGTGTACAATTTGTTTTTCTATTTATTTTTAAGGAATGTATCCGCTGACAGTTCTGGACAACTTAATTTCACACGAAAAAAAACAAAACAGCAGCGGTTCTTTGTGAAAAAAAAACAAGCAAAGCAGATAAATAAATTCATAGATAAATAAAAAAAAATTGTTTATAACATTACTGTTTTGTTTTTTTTATAAATGTGTATGAACTTAAAGATATATATATATATATATATATATATATATATATATATAATTTTTTTTTTTAATTATGTCTCCATCCTAAAATGATTTACTTGTGAGTTCCAACCTTCAGTTTCCAGGTGATCCTATTTAAAAATATCGCCCAGGTGCATCTATGTTTAGCTCTCGCAGCTGCAGCGTCCTTGTCCATGCATTGATTACATCAAGGACTGACTTCTGCTTTGGCTGGACTTCCACAATATCTTTGGCAAAGCTACAGTACAGCTCAGCCAAGTGTCCTGCACTGTGTGTCCTATGTACCAAGAGAACAAAGCCTCAACTTTTAATAGCTACTGTAGGCATTAAAGATAACTATTTCACATTGTATTGAGTAGGATAAAAGTCTTAATGTATTGGTTGAACTAATCTGCTATACTTTGGTTTGAGTGTGTGATTGATCACCTCCCCCAGGAGACCCTTGCAAATGAGATTCATCTCTCAATATGCTTATACAGGTCAGTTAATAGCATTTTTGGTTATTTTCACTTCCTTCGCTCCCTTTGCCACAACTCATCTATAGTACTTGAAATGACGTTCCAAGAAATTTCAGAGGAGCTGCAGCTTTGGCTAGCTAGAAGCCTATAATAAAGACTTATTTCCTGGCAATTAGCGCTTCGAATATTTCAATAATTAATTTACTTTGGCAACATATTGCCCTTATAAGACTGTTGTACAGTCATACTAATCAGAAGATAGTTTCAAGAACAATACTTCATATATTTTCCAATAATGTAAAACTAATATTTTTAGGATAATTATGTTAGGATACCAAGCTAAAAGATTATTCCTTTGGCTTGTGTTTCATAGTTCAGAGTCCTAACACTATTCAAAACTTTAAACCCAAACAGATGGGGTCATATTTAAATTGTCCGCAATGAACCTCAATAGGGTCATATTTCTTCTTGGGATCCTATCTCACACCATGTTAGCAGGAACTCTCAAGAAGGGCTTTAAAAAGCAATGGTGTGCAGTGGGTTTCCCAGTATTTTATTATTTTCTGTTTATTTAGCAGACGCCTTTATCCAAGGCGACTTACAGAGACTAGGGTGTGTGAACTATGCATCAGCTGCAGAGTCACTTACAATTACGTCTCACCCGAAAGACGGAGCACAAGGAGGTTATGTGACTTCAAGGTTCAGGGTTACACAATGAGTCAGTGGCTGAGGTGGGATTTGAACCAGGGACCTGCTGGGTACAAGCCCTTTTCTTTAACAACTAGACCACACAGCCTCCTTAGTAGGTCATGCCGTGAGACTATATGAATGTAACATTAGATAGAGGTTGGCACTGGGGACGCGTCAGGTTTTAACATTCTTAGTTTTCCGATTGGTCATGCAGTACATGACTTGCATGACTGACTGTTAAAAGGTAACATCTTTTTTTGAATACAGTATGTAAAAGCATGTTTTAAATAATGTATACATGTCATGCTAAATTGTTTGTTATCCCTGAATAGTTTTTTTAAGCATTAATAACGGTGCAGCATATCATTTTAACACAGTTTCTGGAAAACTGGAAAGGATTGCTGAGTGATAATGAAGAACTTCAAATGTCTTGTAATGCAAGTGCATTCTCAATTGAAAACATAATCATTAAAACCAAGGCATTTACGAGAAGAGACTGGGTTTTTATTGAACGTTTTATTTGATCATTTTTCTATTGTAAGTCAATGGATTTCCATGGTGTCTTAACAACATGTTGAGGGTGTTTGTGTAGTAGGTGATATTTTTTTTTGTCTAATAACCACACTAGTTTGGTCCTAATAAACTTATTGATAACTAAAAGAAAAATGATAAACACAGAGACAAAAAAAACTACACATTTAGTCTGCTTTCAAATCTATCCTTCATTTTAATTATTTGTCGATCAATATTATTTTTAAAGAATCTCCTGTGTAATTGTGGGCAGATCGAAAAGAACAAATGAAATCCTCTGTAAATGTATCAAGGTGATTTCTATCTTTATAATAATAATAATAATAATAATAATAATAATAATAATGCACTTCCCCAAAGAAAATATCACGAGCCCCATACAATTAACAAATAAACAAACAAACACACCACTGCTACTGTATTTAAAGAGAAGGAGGGAACTTAGAGTACAGGAGTTAGTGTTGCATTGGGGACCCATAGAAACAGAGTATAAAACACAATATTTTGAAGGGACACTCTCTCTTGTTTCCTGACTTTTATCCTCACCACACAGTGTTAAGAAGGGGGTCTTAGTGTACAAAGTTTAGTGAGCATTCTGAGACATTCATTTTTTTTTTTTTTTAAGTTTGTAAATATATTTGCATTGCGAGATGTAGACATTAAAGTGATTGTCTGTAAAAGCCACTGAACCAGTCTTGATTTGGGGGTACTGTAACTTGCAACATTATCAGTCCTCCGAACCAGATGAAAACAGAACAAGTAAACACAAGACAATGCAGAGTGCTATACGAAACAAGGACATACAATCACACAGGCTACATAAAGAAAAGCTAGCTTTACAATGACAGCGTTACACTTTACAGTCATTTGTACTTACTCTTTCCAATTTCCTAATTATTACAGCACCAACTGAGTCCCTGGGAGCTCTTTCATTTTACATGGTGATTGCTTCTTTGCTTTTTTCCTTACATTGTGTAACAGGACTATGTTACATACGTGGAGCGTCACTGAATAATACCGAGGCAGGCACCGAGCATTGGGTGTTGACACGCCGCACAGGCGCACAGATTTATTTATTTAATTTATTTATCATGGACACATACAATTACAACATAAGTGTCACTTACACTACACAAGATGCATTGCATTTTCAATTTCGCCAATAGGCTAATTTCCATTGACAGTCCCCGGGCAGACATTGATGACAACTGTAATAAATCTCCATATTACTTCTGCTCTAAACTATAGCAATAGCCTCCTATTGAATATTTGATTAAAAATGCATACAACATTAAAGTCATAAATTACCTATTAAAAGTGCATAACAATCAGCAGCTTACATAATCAACTTAGAGTACAAGTTATCAAATTGAAATTCAATTCAAATTCAAATACATGCTGAATAAATTAATTATTGCATAATTGATTATGTTTCAACCAAGCCTTAAGTTTATTATAAAATATTTTAAAATCCCTTAGGACCTTAATTTCTGAAGGAAGTGAGTTCCAGAATAAAGTACCTCTTATAGAGAGAGCTGTTTGGGTTAATTTAATTAACAACACAGGCCCAGCGCTCGGGTACCAACAATGGTAATCCCAGCACCGGATTTAATAAAAAAAGGAAAACAAAACAAAGCTAAAAATAAAAGTTATCCACACAAGGCGATCGTTACTCCCACTAAAAGGAACGTCCTGCTCCAGGAACCTATTACACTACGCAAACCCTCTACACTGTTTGGGATCAACATCCCCTAAACTGACCTACTTCTGTGCTCCCGGAGTCCTGGTTTCATACAGTAGTTCTCTCCATGGAGCAGACACTCTCCTCCTTGATGTCAACACAGCAAGCTTTCACTTAGCACCTGTCTGTATGGCTGTGCATAGCCTCGAGCTGTGGTGCAGACACTTTCTGAGCGGCGCACAGGCTCCCCGGGCACGCCTCCCAGACAATCAGAACCTCCCAATCAACTCAGCACCGGGTGAGCCTACCTGCTCAGTTAGTTGCCTAGCAACGTGACGTCTCCTCTTGTGTAAGATCACCTCGCCGACAGGTTATGAAGAGTTTTTAATTGAGTTATCAAGGAATGCTGGCTGGAATGAAGAGATGCATTTTCTATGGAAAGAGTGATTGTTCTCTTCTGACATTTTCTTCCTTTGTATATGCTTAATCCTCAGTGACAGTGCAGCATATAGTGTTCAATAAAGTGGAAATGGGGAGAAAGAGAGACAACATGCTGATTAATCACACCGAGACAACGTGAAAACTGGAGGGGCAGTGTTTTTCTACCTGCGTTTCTCTTAACCTTTGGCCTTGTGAATTGAACCTCACTGTGGCAAACATTCAATGTTACATTCCCTTGCTTTTAGTATCTCCAGGTCATTTTATAAGGAATCGGTTAAACAAATACATAAAATATAGTATACTTGTTTGAATTTTTTTAAGTAAATCAAAACTAATGAAGCGTACCAAGTAAATAGATGGACTTAAAAAATGCACATAGTAATCATTTTTCATGTATACCTAATTTCAAGAAATTACAATTTACTACTATAAACCCTACTTAAACATTCCACACATTAAAACACATGCTTGGCAATCACTTGCCTGTCACTTCTTTCACAGTCATGTTTTCTGCATGTGATGACCATGCATTTTAAATCATCTACACACTCCATACACCACTGTGTAAGAGGCAGCTGCTGTAGAAGGCTTGGGAGGACCACTTGAAATCTGTACCCTTGAATAAGATATGTTTTCTTGCTTAAAAAAACAAGTGCTGGTTGTCAACAATGGCATCTTGAGTTTGAAACAAGATCTAGGTGGCTATAGTAAAGTGTGCAGAAGATCTGTGAAAATTGAAGGCAGTTGTACTGTTAACCATGTAGAGTGTAACAGAGTGACTGACTGCCGTGATCGTCTTTGAAAATATTCTTTGAATAACCCAGTTTATGCATTGTGTATTGTAAACCTTATTGTAGGGGTGAGGATGTTTTAATTGTTTGTTATCCTGGAGCAAAAAGTGATCTGACAACACACCAAAACACCCTGCCTCCTACGTGAGCAGCTAAATATGTGTTTTTGTTTTTCCCCTCTCCAAGCTGCAATGGGTGCAAACTGATTGGTTTTCATGGACATGTGTTCAAATATCATTTGGCAGGTTTGAGAAAATCTGAATGAATTTTAGTTTTTTTCATGCAGCTCCTCGAGCAGAGCGCTTCTTGTGATGTATAATGCCATCAATGTTTACTTTAGCAATTTAAACGCTTGTACTTGAAGTCTGTTTGCGATCCACAGTGGTGTTGGCATGTTCTCCTGTGAAACCATAGTGAGAGCTAGCAGAATCTGATTAATCAAATACTCTCAGTACTTTTGCCCTTGAACTCATTATCTACTTATTCAGTTACTGCACTGTCCTTGCACAGAATTTGGATGCGTTGATTGGTATAAATCAATTTAAAAATCAATCAGTTGAAAAATGTACTTACTCACTAATCTGTTCCCCTATACTGTAAGGGAACCTTTGTTTGCTGCGTCAAGGTCTGCATTAAACACTTGGCAAAAGTGACTGAGAGCGAGAGATAGAAAAACAGAAGATGCATTTATAATCAATTACGCATTATGAAAAAAGCTTTTCGCTAAATTAACATGGTTTTAAATTAATTGTTTCAGACAAGGAATTGAATTTAGAATGCCTTGAGATCTGGTATACAGACCCTGAGACAGATCAGACACCCCAGGAGAGATGGACATGCTGGTATCACTGAGTCAAGGACTGATTGTCATCCTTGGCTTGGATGAAATTGCCCAAAATTCTGTCTCTGTCTCCAGTCAGTCAGTGTGTATTTAATGAGCTTGTGGTAAGGTGACTGAAGTCATAAGATCGTGTGTGGTACTTTTCAAATACAATTGGTTGTCTGCAAATACATCCGCGCAATGAGTGGGAGAGTCTTGGTTATACAACATCAAAATCCCTCAGTTCTACATTCAGCTTTAAGCTGGGTGACTGATTTCGGCTCAAACTACAGAATTTTAGGATTGAGACATAATTTAGATATTTTATTTAAAATCATATAATCAAAGAAACTACAAAATGATATCGCAAAAGTCTACCAGAAGCCACAATAGTAGTACAGTATTTCTGAAATGTCACATTTTTCCGTTTTTGTCCGTAATTTTTTCGTTAAGTATATGCAAAACTACAAAGGGGTATGTAATTCAATATGCTAACGTAACATTATTCACCAGGTTTCATTCGACTTTATGAAGAAAAAATTGTTAATTCTATAGGGTGATGCAAAACTTTTGACCATAACTGTACATTACTTTACCCAATATTAAAATAAACTCACATTGCGGTGATGGTCTATGACATTTGATGCAAATGAAACAGCTTCACAATGCACAGTGTGACAGCATGCCTTTTCAGCTGCTTGAGACATAAAAGATTGAGACATAAAATATTGTTGATCCAGCCATGACTTTTAAATGTATTACTGCTTGCATGAGTTAGAATGTACTTTCTTTAGCTAATAGATTTTTTATTCGATTACTACAGTAAAAGAAATATGCAAAAGAAAATTAGCAGGCCTGTTACCTTTTAACACTCACACATGTCACTTTACTTAGTGGGTACCATGCATTGACTCCAATTCCCCCAAAATATCTTGCACTTAAACAAAGCATCCAAACATGAAGAACATGGCATTATCTTCATACTACACATTTTTTGGATATACATAGTAGGGGTGAGACCGAATAGTCGAACATTCGACTATTCGATAACGATGGCACCTATCGACAAGTGAATCCAACATTCGAAAGCTAAAAAAAAAAAAAAAAATGTATATATTGATTTTATTTTAAAGCCTGTACTGCTGATTGGCTCTCTATGTAGCGGTAATGAAGATTGACTGGAGGGTGGGATTTGTTATTTCTTGTCTGTGATTGGCTAAACTAGAACGTACCTCGGCTAACGATGGCTTACTCACAGAAAAGTTCTGCATAGAAATACTCTGACAAAGTAAATGAAAACACTGTTAAGTGTAAAATATGTGCAGTGCAATTAAACTACCACAAATCTACAACTGGTATGTTAACCCACTTAAAAGCCAAACACCCTTCTGTGACGCTAGCAACGACAGAAAAGAAAAGAGGACCGCAACAAACCGCCATTGCATCCTTTGCGGTGAGGCCTCGTCAGTGTGACAACGTCGTACGTGCTGAAAAACATCAGCCCTTATTGCTAATATGGTGGCAAAGGACATGCTTCCCATAAGTTTTGTTGAAGGTGAGGGATTTCGGGAGTTGATGAAATTTGTGGAACTCGACTCGAAAAAAAATGCATGCCGATTCAGCAGCGTCTGTCCGCAGAAACTTGTCAAAGGCTGAGAAGGTGGTGATTACTACAGATGCGTGGACTGCACCGAATACCGAGTCGTACGTCATAATAACCTGTCATTTCATCGAGGATTGGGAAATGAAAAACGTAGTTCTACAGACTCGCGCCACGCCAGAGAGGCATACAGCAGAGAATCTCGCAAATGTGTTAAACACCGCTGTAGACCATTCGGGTTTAGGGGGAAATCACTGCCTGTGTTCACGACAATGCCAGCAACATCACCTTCGGAGTTTGTTCAATGGGACTCGAATTTGTGCTTTGCACACACTCTGCAGCTCGCCTTCAACGATGGCTTTAAACTTGGTGCTATACATAATGTAGTCGGTGCGGCCAGCCGTCTTGTGTCGCATTTTCATCACAGTGCAATAGCTACTGAGGCTCTGAAGTTGAAACAAAAACAAACAACTCTGCCTGAGCACCGTCTGCTGCAGTATTGCCGGACCTGATGGACATGCTGATTAAACAAGAATAAGTGAACATGATGATAATAATGGACATTGCTAGCCTAACTATTCCTAAAGTTTTAGTTAGGATTTTTTTGCTTCCATGGAAGGCTAGTGCGTTAATGCCACTCAGGCCTTTTTGTTCATTCATTTATTTATTAATATTATTAAGATAGCTACATACATAGCAAGCTGTTGCCGATACAGGCTATTTATTTTTTATTCACTGGAACTCGAACGCACAGGTATGTTGCCGATTTGATTTAACGTAGACCGGTAGTCTATATGTTGTGTGTGGTTTGAAAACGTAGGAAAAGTAAATCGTTTAGTTAAGTGGATTGTATAAATTAGCTAGCTAGATAGTCTAATGCATTTTGTATTTCGCTGTTATGACCGGAAAACATTATTGCCACAAGGATGCTAATGTTAAGGCATTTGCCTCGCAGCTCACATTGCTAAACTATTATTGAATGAAAATTAAATTAATAATTGAATAAAAATTATACTTTTTTTTTTTTTTTTTTTTTTTAAATTGTCACAACCTTTATAGTTCATTTGAAATTGTAATTAACGGAAAAGCTTGTGACAATATCGGTAAAAATAATAACACTTGCTTGCAAAATACGAGAGTCTCACACGAGAGTTGACGGTATGCTTATGTTATTGCTGCTGTTATGGCATTTCTGTATGTTTCCTAATAGGAAGGTATTTTTTACATAGCCTAATGTTTATTTAACAAAGTTGTTAAAGTTGTTGTGTTAGCTAAGTATTTTAAAATAAAGTTCAGAATTTATTGCAATTGCAATAATTGTCACTTTGCATTATTTCGCATTTAATGTACGTCTCATTTTGAATGGGAGGCGGGGGGGGGGGGGGGGGGGGGGGGGGCGACTATTCGATTAGTCGACCTCAACAGCTGTGGAATTATCGATAGTCAAAATATTTGTCGTGCACATCCCTAATACATAGGCACTTAGAATTACTGTTCATTTTATTTTGTACTGCACATCACAAACAAAAATATACAAAACAATAAAAACAAAGCATTAACAGGTCAGCAGTGTGGAGTAGTGGTTAGGGCTCTGGACTCTCGACCTGAGGGCCGTGGGTTCAGTCCCAGGTGGGGGACACTGCTGCTGTACCCTTGAGCAAGGCACTTTACCTAGATTGCTCCAGTAAAAACCCAACTGTATAAATGGGTAATTGTATGTAAAAATAATGTGATATCTTGTAACAATTATAAGTCGCCCTGGAAAAGGGTGTCTGCTAAGAAATAATAATCATATTGTACTGTTATCATAGACACACGCATTGCACAATAACACAAAGCAAATTAAATATCTGCTTGCTGAAGCATTTTTTTAAGCAATGCACTAGCAAAAGTCACAGGGCAGTGACATCAGCTCCCTAGCAACAAGCCTCCTATGTTGGGAATGGATTCTTTCAGTGCAGCGGGTTTGGGCATTTGAGAAAGGAGAGGAAGATTCATGAAATGAATTGGAGACTTAAGTTGATGAGAAGCAATTACCCTCCGCAGTACAAATTAAAACAGTGTGCTACTTTTTATACGAAAAATGATAAGAGATAAGCGGGTTGCGTAGAGGATTCATATTGGATCCTGACACCCCCGATAAAACAAGATAGTGGTTATACAGTATTTGTTATTAGACTACTTGTTTTTCTATGGGTCTCTCGCTATATTGCGGCCCTCGATATATAGTGGATTTGTATTGGCCCCCGACACCCACGATATATCAAATGGGTGGTGTATTTAGATCACATTGCCAGTTTAGCAGCACATGCTTTAATACTCAGCAAATGGTATGTTGTGTTATTTATGTGGTTAATTGATTCCTCACAGGAAATAAGCCCATAGAAATGCAGCCTCACATTTACAGGCGGTGCCCCTAGTTGGCAGCTGTAGCCACATAGTTTTGCAAAGAGCGGGCAGTCATGGAATCATGGAACAAAAAAAAGGGGGGGTTGGGAATGCAGAAAATAATAAAACTTCTTATATATTCTGCAACATAAGAGCTATTTTGCCCTAGAGCAACATTGGAATTGGATTCATATACAGTATATCAGTGCACGTTTTCTCATTAAAGAGCAAGCAGAACAACAAATGCAATTTTGCTGGCTTTATAAATGTTACTTTGTGTACTTTTGCCATGCCAGGACAAGACATAGCAGGGCAACATTAGCAGGTCACGATAGGTGTAGAATTATTAATCCAATATTTTGTACAGTTATATTTGCAGGTATTTCATTTGATGTACAGCAAATCTGTGAGACAGAAATAGGTCTTGACAGCCATCAAAAACAGTCTCATCCTCTGTTTTCCCCCATTCTCAAAGCAGGAGTACAACCAATGATCTGTTTTAGACAACATTTATTTTTACTATGAACTTTGCACTTACATATTCCTTTTCAAGTAAATCTTTGAAATGGATGCAAACGTATCTATCACAGGAAATGCTCAGACCATGTTATCTGGGTAAGGTATTCTGTTTGTTTTAATAGGGATATTTGATGTAGATGTAATCACATTTACAGAACTCTCAAACCTCTCACAGTGAGACACTAAATCCTCTTCATTGCCTCTTTTGTTAACCCCAGGGGCCCAGTTGAGTCCATACTTAACAGTAATACAAATTCAAAGCAGACAAGGAGTAAACAAACATGAAGCAGACAAAGAGAAGCACCAGATAAATTGCTACTAATAAAGGTCATTTTGAAGCAAGCATTTACCTTTTCTTATTCAGAAAGTCAGACAATGAACAGCATGCACAGAACTTATTGAATAATGTTATGGTACAGACAATATAACAGTTAAATGAGTTGAGAAGCCATTGGGAGCACTCTATAGTTAGTATAGCAACAACATCACAGGGGATTCAAGTGGAATATCTTGCGTAAAACATCTTTATAGCTTATACAGAACCTACACTAGATGTACTGGGGATGTGAAAAGAAACATCATGTATTCCTAATGAATCCCAATGAAATCCCATAGGAATATCATGTGTTCCTTTGGAATTCATTTGAATTTGGGTCCATTATTCTGCAGAGTTGCCAAGATAGCAGGGCAACAACATTTGCATTTCCTTATAGGCTTCCATTCGGGTTTTATTGTTAGGCCTTTCTGCTCACTGCCTGTATTCATGCCTGTATTCATGCAGTGATTTTTGATGATGTTCAGATGAGAGATTTCTTGTTTGTTTCCTTGGTTACTGAAACACTATTTCATCGTTCATTGACCCGCTTTCCTTATGCCATTTTGTACCTTCTCCTCTTTGTTATGGTTTGATTCGGGATTGAACAGTTACCCATTCTGGATGCAGTATATGTGTACCGGTAACTCTTCAACATACCAGTATACAACTCTTAGTGTTTGTTTCCATACATTCCTGCATCATTATGCCACTTATTTGTTGCTATCTACAATAGCCACTGTGCTCTTTTAAAAGGCACAGCCAGTACTTACCATTATAAGAGTTTCCCAGTGTAAAAGCATAGTAAAAGCATGGTAAAGCACAAGTGTGCATTGTAAAACCCAAAGAGGTGTGGTACAGCATTTTTAAAAACATAGCAAACCATGGTAAACTATGGTAAATGCATAGCATAACCACCTGAAAAGCACATGGAAAACTGCTATGCAAATTTACAGCAAGGAAACATGTGGAAGTACTTCTGTAAAGTTAGATGTTAATGCGAAGCTGCTCACATAAATGACTCATCTGTCATCCCTGTTCGCATGGAGATATCTTAGCAAACAAAAGAAAGGGTTGCACTGTGTATCCTGGTATATTTTGCATGAAATTAGTGACACGGAAAGTAGCTCTGCTCTATATATAAAGGGCTCGGCTAACAGTTGATCAGTTCATTTAGCAATGGTTAACCGTGGAATGTCCTTAAAATATACATCTTATTTTCATGGATGTCTTGGCACAAACCACACATCAGTTAGAAATTCCAGGGGGGTCACGTGGTAGAAGCGCAGTCGCGTTATGCGCAGGGTGAGTCATACAGCGCAGGTCCTGGCTGGCAAAGTAGGCCGGTCTTCCCTGGGGACTCTGAAGGGTGGCGCCGTGTCACATTGGCTCTGGCGCTCCCATGGGTCAGGGAGGCAAAACCGTTAGGGACTGTTTCTCCTCATCGTGCTACAGCTAACCTTGCTGGCCAGGCGAAAATCGGGGGTAAAATAATAATTAAACACACTACATGTATAAAAAACGTAAATAATAATAATACATTATTTCCAAGTCAATCTATAAAGAGATATTATTTATGTGCTCACAATGTTTTTAAAACCATTTGGACAGCTGAGATGCTTGACTGACATTGTTATCAAATGCTCCAGATTAACCTTATCAATCTGTGGAACATGCAAGATGGTTTGACTTCGTCAGATCAAAACGGTTTTCCCTTCCTGAGTTCATGATATTGTCAGACTTTGAACTGTCAGCTGTCTTTACAACTGTCAATAAAGCTAAGCCGAGCATTGTGCCATCATTATTAATATGGTACATCTGACATCTTATCTACTGGATAGGCTGTGGCCAGATTATTGCATCACCTTAACTGTGAACATGTAGTGGCTCGCTGTGCTTTGAGTGCCAAATTAGTTTCTTTTGTAATCCATTTGAATACAAACAAGAAACTAACACAAATATATATATATATTTTTTTTAATCTAATTGATTTGGACTTGAGCAGCACTATACTCTTAAGTAAAACATGCAGAAAGGAAACTGTCAGTGGGTTAAACTCATGATGAGAATTAGAAATCGGGAGATTGATTAAGGATTGTTGTTCAGAGCTGCTACAATCTTGTGTCTGATAACTCCTTGTGATGCAAGGCCTATACCGGAGAATAAGAAACAAACAGCAATACTCCTAAATGATTACTGTTCCTTGCAACTAACAGGCGTTAGTATGACAGATGCAAGCCACAGTTTAGATTTTTATTTCATACTGAAGAAAAGAAACAGACTTGCAAATTGCAGGATGTAACAGAAATATACCAGTCAGAAAATGTTGACTGCTTAACCTGAAAATGTTATGTCCTGCAAAAAAAAAAGAAGAGATTTCTGATCTTTGAAGAGTATCATGTTTCCCTTTTTTCTCATCCGCACTCTAGTGGAAGCGATCACTTTCTTGTTTGTTATTCCACTCCAGTACACTTGGGAAGTACATCTGCTTGGCTCTTTGGGCCTGCAAGAAAATCCACATTTCACGGGTCAGTAACGTCAGGGTAACAGGCGGATTTATTTGACGGTGCTCCAGCTTAAATTAATTCTGATTCTGAGCTGGATGCTGAAACACGAATTGAACAGCCAGGCAGGTCAAGCCGCGGCCATGAGTACAAGCAGAGCGGGGTAAAGGGTCTCTGAGCACAGCGGGAGTCCTTGTTGTGGAGTGTATTCTAGATTTCTGCTGTGCATGCTATCTCTAAATCAGCAAAGTCAGGGATTCCTTTTCCTTCATGAATCCTTGTTTTCCGTGGCTGTTTTGTCTTCTGCTTGATTTCAGTTTATGTTAAATATGCGCACATCTCTGCTTAAAGGTTTGGAAGCAACCAGAGAGTTCATGACAAACACACACTCCAGTACATTCGCTGTTGTAATATTCGGAAATGCCAGTAGAGTAAATATACGTTTTTGGTGCCACTAGATGTGTCATCAAGCCCTGCCCCAGAGTCAGATAATTGGATTTCGTCATCCTCCCTTAAATAATGGCTTGGTTAGTGCTGCATTACTCGGCCACACTGAAGTGACTGTTTTGGCACATAGAAACAGAATTGTAAATGAGAAGGACTTATCAACTTTTCTCTTTTGCATAACTCATATATGGGTGGTAACAAAATATTGTATACCAACGCTCGATGTCAAATTTTAAACCAAGCGGAAATCTTTTATTTTTACTGAAGTTGATTAGCCATTAAAACTGAGACTGATATATTAAGCTGAAAAAGCAAGTGCCCTGAAATGTATCATTTTGGAGTTTGTAACCCTCTTTCCACTTTATAAGGATTGTACTTAATGAAGATTTTAGAGGAGAGAGAGAGAGAGAGAGAGAGAGAGAGAGAGATTTTTTTTTACATTTTACTAGTAACATTATCCCTGGTCTCTAATCATAATGACCTTTGTTTTTCATTAATGTTTACTTTAATTAGAGATGCATCTGTATATATTCTTCAAGTTTTACTCTTTACTGTAGTAGCTTTAGAAAACATAACCTGGGCTTCCTGGTGCTATTTTACTTCCTTAGAACTCACTTGGTCTCACAGAGGGAACTCTCTTGGCTAGACCTCAGGAATTGACCATTATCACAAGATGTGATAAAGTAACAATAAACTATAAATTAGATTAGAGGAATTAAGTATACTTTTACAGGAATAGTCACCCAATATGAAAATACTTAATACATATATGCAAAGGTTTTGCATCACCCGCCTATATGATGAACTAATTTTGCTTCATAAAGTCAAATGAAACCTGCTGAATAATGTTACATTAACATATTGAATTACATAGCGCTTTGTAGTTTTCCATATACTTAATGAAAAATGACAAAAATCTAAAAAAGTGATATTTCGAAATCTAAAAATAAATACTGTATTACTATTACGGCTTCCAGTAGACTTTTGCGATATAATTTCATAGTTTCTTTGATTTCGTGATGTTAAATAAAAAATCTAAATTATGTTATTTATTTATTTTTTTTTTTTAAAGATGTCTCAATCCTAAAATTCTAGGTGATGCAAAACTTTTGCCATAGTTGTACATACAAGCTTTGAGACAGACCAGCCTGTGTGAAGTCATACTGAACCATCTATTAAAGTGTGAGCATCAGGTTAAGAAGGTGGCAATAACAAGCAATTTCTTGAATCTGTCTTGTAGGGTTTATGACTTGTCACTATGAGATGACACCGGGCTTAACAGTGCCTGTAAAAGGGACATTATATTAATTAAAAGACTGATTCTGTAAAGCTGCCCTAAAAATGTGCAACAGGCAAAGAAATACACCAAATAAATAACATTTAAGACAGGACAAGCTAATCTTGGCCTCATAAGACAGTGTGATTTAATGAGCTGTTTGCAAATATTTGTAAATTTGAACAAGCTGATGATGAACAAGTGTCTAACTGCATGGGGTACAGCATACTCAGTGGGAGCCAACAAGTTAATGCATTTCCTAATGATCAGACCTCACAGTTAACATTATGAAACTTGAGGAATAGGCTGTTCCATTCTACCACTAACCAGCTTATGTTCTTCAGATAAGTGAGTGCCTTGGGATTAGTGGTGTCTTTATCACTAAATCACATGATATGTTATTTATTTCTAACAGTTTTGTTTATGTTATTAATCTATATAAAAAATGTGGCCTGATAAATCTGGACCTACGTGCTGTACTGAACACACTGCAGGGTCTGTGTACAGACCTTGGTCACTGAGTTCTCTGTCTTTCAGGATTTTGGGACTGGGTTTACATCCTGCAAGTGAAATAGAATTGGAGTCAGGTTTGAGGTGGACTCGCAGAGCTTAGTGGGGAAAGTGGAATGACAACTCTGTGTTAAAAGTGTACTTTAATTGTGTTTGCAGCTGGTACAGTGTCAGTGCCGAGTATTCATGTCATTCATAGATTTTTCATTCCTGTAATGGTGCAAGCTAGCTTGAATATTTATCAACTAACTGCAAGTGTTTTTGCTAGTGACACATTTAACAGTTTTATGCCAATGGTGGGTGATCCTTTAAGCAGAATGCAGTTAAGTGATTGAACTTTGTGTAGCAGGAGCTTAAAGTCCTTGACAACCAAGATACCCAGGGAACCTTGTTTGATACATTTGCATTTGAGCAGAGAAAAGGAGTGGATAGCGGTGTCAATTGTAGCAAAGTAGAATCTGGATGGCGTTTTTCCAGCACAGATGTTCAGTTATGCAAATGGAATAATCTGAGTGTGGTGCCTTATTTTTTTTCGCTTCAACAAGAATAACTACAGCTATGTACAGAGGCATTTTAATTGGGTTGCTCTTGTTTACCAGCTAAATTGGACTATTTGTTAATGATCATATTATTAATGGACATTTAGCATATACAAATTAAATGTTTTTAATTGTATTATTATTATTAGTCATAGTAGCATTACAGTATGTATTAAATTAACAATAATAGTGTAAATCTGAGAATATATAATACTTATTTTAGTTTTAAGGATAAGCAAATACAACTGAAGGGATTTCAGTGTTTCATTAGCTATGTGAATCTAATCAGAATGTTAACAAACGCTCACTATCTGATGCATTACACTCATGTTAATTATTATATCTATACATTATCCCATTGGCTCTCTAAAAATGTTTGCTTAAACTGCTCCCCTTGGACTTTTCTAGCCTTAAGGGGTGCTTATTTATTTCTAACTTATAACCCTCAGGCAACTAAAGCAAGGCTTATTAAAAGCATAGCTGTTTAGTATGTTTTGTCACAAGTTGAAACTGTTTACAACTGCTTACCTGGGTGAAAAGTACCCTTGTGTCTGCTCTGGGTTAGATTTTGTTTTTAACCTGTCACTGTAGTTCGCAAGGGGCATCACTTTTTGTAAAATTATTGTTTCAAACCGGTTATTCATGTGAGATTATGCAAAAAAATATACATAAATTAAGCTTATATAACCATTAATTATTAAGTCTTTATTAATAATTAGATACATATAACATTAACAT
The DNA here is from genome assembly GCF_902713425.1 of Acipenser ruthenus. Taxonomy (NCBI): domain Eukaryota; kingdom Metazoa; phylum Chordata; class Actinopteri; order Acipenseriformes; family Acipenseridae; genus Acipenser; species Acipenser ruthenus. Next base: position 9,373,501 of record NC_081197.1, read on the forward strand.
ACTTATAATATAGCATCATTTTCCAGCGCCTTAGCTGTGATTCTTTTGTTTTGTACTTTAATGGCTTTTTTTGAAGCCTGTTTAAGGCAGAAAGAGAATTTTGCTTTTGAAAGCCTACTATATCTGTCTAACTTCTCATGTTACACAACAGTATTCATTCTGTGTAGGGGCGGAACAGATACATTGTAACAGTCATGGTCCATTTGTTTGGAAATGAAACACACAGTGGAACCAGAGATTCAGAGCATGAAACTGGCACTTCAGAATGTTTGAAGTTTTCAGTTGATCAACATCATTTCAGTCAAAAGGGATACACAAAAAGAAATGGATTTCAGTCCTCGGGTTACATACTGTATTTAGCAGTAACATGATTACAATGTGTCTGAAATGCAGATTGTAGAACTGTCTTCCTAGTCGTATGTCTTCTGTCCCTGGTAACGGTGGTTAGTAACTGTAGGCACTCTTCTGACAGCAAAAATGTATCTATTGACTTCCTCCTGCAGGATGTCAAGCAAATTACTGTATTCGCTCGAGTAAAAGATGACCTTGTGTAAAAGTCGAGCCCCCCATTGTGAGGGCGAGAGTCGGGTATCATTTTTTGGTAAGTTTAGTAAAACAGACAACAAAAATTAACTCCTGAAATCGAAACTGTTGTTAGAGTGCACTTCAGGCTTTAGTTTTCCTATATGTATTAAGAGAACCGCCCGACACGTCATTTTGACGCGTATTACGATAGAGTACATTTTTTTTGTTTGTTTTTTTGTATGTATTTCAATGGAATGTGGGAGGTGGTGTGGTCTGGCTGTAATTCATTGAAACTGCGTCTGTGTTTTACGTGACAGCTCCTGGATGTAAACAAACCTGGGATTCATTTTTTTATATCTAGACAATGTTACAGAATCGTTTTCGCTAAATCTTGAGGTTTGCGTTTTGATTTGAGAGAATTTGCTCTGGCAACAAGGATTTGCCCACTACAATGTCAATGGAGGTGCGCTGTTTCCACAGACGCACTCTGCTGCAGGGTCACGCTGTAACAATCAGCCCTTAGCCTATAGCTAACTATATACGCTCCCAGAAATTAGAACTAGTTTCTGTGCCAAATATAAGAATATCTAAAATATTTAAATACAGAAGGATTGATTGACAGCAAAAAAAAAAACATAACTTGCACTATTTGCTTAATGCAAGAAAAACTATTTGCACTCCAATAAGGACATGAAATCAAGCTTGCAACAAAAAAAAAACACAGCACTTGCACAGGCAAGCATGCGCAATTAAATACTACAACCACAACAAACACTTCATTCGGAATGAATAATATTAACTGGAGAGCGTGCATTTAAACTTCATCCCCCATGAATTAATTGATCGTAAGGTTGCAATGTTCCATTTGATTAAAGCAATCGTCCAGTACAACAAAAATATAAGACGTGGGCTACAAACTCAGTAGCAAAAAATATGTGCATTTGAAAAATAATATCCAAGTTAGCCATCCAGCAAGAAAAAATGATTAAAACTGTGTTTATCTCACCCATTTGAGAGAAGTGTAGCAATGAGATCTGTGTTTTAACGTCCAAATTAAATCTTCATTCTTCTTCATTAGTTTGTAATCCGCACAGGACGATCGGCACGGCAATGCAGGTACACAGCAGCAGTGTAAGAATCATAAAAGCAAGTTCAGTGAAACAGAACGAGTCTGTTCTTTCTGAACTAAGTTAACCTGATCTTAACCGAACTTTCTTTCTTTTCAAGCGCTAATACAAACTATTGATAAAGTAAAATAACAAACAAGCGGCAGGTGAGCAAGCCTCAAAGCTAGGCAGCCCCTCCCAGCAGACCTGCAGGTGCATGGCTAAGTACTGTATGTGAACTTGCCTCGCGCACTGAATGCATGCCTGCACAGGGCTCCCCTGGGTCCTAAACCCTGCTAGGTACAGACAGGGATTGTAGTAACCACACGCCGGCCATATTAGTCGAACCCCCCAACTTCAGGATTGTGTTTTGGGGTTAAATTTCTGGACTTGTACTCGAGCAAATACAGTAGGTACCTTGCATGTATTTTACTTTCCCTACTATTGATTATCTACTTTATGGACAACTAATAGCAAACAGTTAATTTAATTATGAAGCAGTCGTGAACCTGGTTCTGGTATGGGCAGATGGTTTTATGTAATTGAGCAGGACCTACTTTTTGATTAGGAGATTTCATTGTTATGTGCCTTTTTCAACCATTTGTTTGCCTCCTGAACATGTGTTCATTGCTGCAGAATTATAAGGGTTTGCAATAGTGTGTTTGTGGCTGGAAAAATCAACCACATGCTGATGAAATATGTTTTATCTCTAGCCACCTGTTGTTGAAACAGGTTTTATCAAATAAGTCAGAGTGTTAAATTAGATCATAAATGTTGTTGACTAAAAGAAACCCAAAAACAAATATTTTCTACATTCCTGTCATAATCATGTTAATTAAAGTATTCTGTTAAAGCAGCCATGCAGTATTCCGTTGGCAGCGAGCACTCAAAATAGTGGATTAGATCACCTGTAATGAAAACGTTTCCATACAATTTCCCCATTTGCTGCTATTTATTTGTATCATTTTTGCTTATTTTTCTCATTAAGTAATAAAAACATAGGGAGTGGAGGCAGTCGTCGAATGGTTCTTCCATTAAAGGCACCACATGAAGTGCAGGGTAAGTCATTTGATCATGAGCTCACTGGTTTGAATCCTGGTCATGCTGAGTTGATGATCTTGCCTGGGGTCCCACAGAGAGTCGAGGCAGGGACTTCCCAGGCTGATCCCTTGCTTTTCAGGGTTCAGTAGCTTGGTAACATTTCTCCTCTTTGTTGTCACAGATGAGGAAAGACTTCTTGCAGCAGAGAGGTGAAGTGCAGTGGCAGTGAATGCATGGAGTCAGTCCAGCCTGCAGGGGCACTAAGCACACAGTCTGTGCATGTGTGACAAATGAACTAACACTCCTCCAGGTTACATCGCCCAGGGACCACTACCAACCCACAGCCTTATTAAAAATAAAATACTGCAGTCTATTACAATGCAATTTCTGTTCCCAAAACATATTACACAAACAAGGCAAACCTTTATAGTGTCTTTCTAAGTTGGAATTGCATCTGAATAACATGGTATAGCTCAAATAAAATACTTTTATAGCTCAAGGTATGACCATAACAGTTTTATTTCCATTATCTCATTGATAGGTGCAGCTTAATGGTCTGGGAAGCATTTTGATTAATGTTTGTTTCATGTTGCATGCTGTTCCCATGTTGCTGTTCCCATGTTGCTGTTCCCATGTTGCTGTTCTCTTACCTCGTTGTAGTAGATTGCAAGCATTCCCAGTGGTTCTTATTGCAGTTTTTAAATACCGTGCAATTCCCTTTGATTATGAGCTCATGAGATGATCTTCAGTTCTAATTGCTTACCTAAGACATATGGTTCGTAAGCTAGATCAGAAAAAATGCAAAGCAGTGTATTACCAGCAAAGCTAAAGGAAACTTGATGAGTAGATAGATCACAAGATGATGTTGGCTCATACTTTTGTAAAGATGCTTTGGCTGAGCTGGCCTACAGCACATATATCTGTGTGGCAACTGGAACTGAAGAACAACTTTTAAACACAGATAAAAGCTCCTTAACATATAGTAATAAGAACCACTCAGTATGATTGCTATCATCAGTTAAAAACTACATATTATAATTTATTAAATATCAATAACCAGTCTTCATCGCTTAAAATGTTTGTTTGTAATATGATGAACACCAAATACGGAAGAAAAATGGGGTGACATTTTCTGACCATCTGGTTTGCAGAAAGTAAGTAGTTAGACAAACCCTTTTTTATTTTGCTTTCCTGAAATGCCTTTAAACACTATTCGTGGAGGAATCATTTATTTTAAGTGAAGATTTAATGGACTCTGGTGCCTGAAGAAATACAGTTTGTATTTAGTGTCCTTTGAGTTGCTGAAAGAACAGAATAATAAAAAAGATAAAAAACAACCACAACATAATTGCAATAACCTAGAATGCTTTTGTTGAATTTCAAAGATTTCTTGAGATACATATTGTCTTTCATTCCTGAACCTGAATCAGACTTCAGGCTGGTGAAAGCTTAACATCAAGAATAAAACCCTCACAGATCCTCACAGCTGTGAAAAAAAACTACAGCTGGAAAAACAAATTAAAACATACATTAAATATAGCTTTGATTTCTTTTATGGATTTGTTTTCCTTTTATTACATGTAAAACAAACATTAATTGCACAGTATTTTAAGCTAGTTGTGCTGGGTCAGACAAATTAACAAAATAAAACCAATGTAAAATATACCTGGTTAGTGCTTAAGTGTTTTTTGTACCATGCTGATCTACAGACCCAGGCCATACATTTTTTGGCTCAATGGACCCCAGGAAATATCATCTTGACTGGGAACTTCAGCCAATAATGTAAATAAGTTTACTCATTTACGTTTTTTACAATCCCCCCTTGTTATATAAGTGGTGCACACTGTACTGGCATTGGTCATGAATATTCTAAATGTGCAGAGCTGAAGTCTAGGTAAATAACCCCAAGCACCCATCCCGAGGCATTCTCTTGTTAATATTCATGTAAATAACTAAAATATTGCTTTGACAGGTGTTAGGGCCACTTAAGAGAAAATATCCTATTGAATCTGTACATATGTTTCTACACTTTCAGCTGTCCCTTATTCTGAGAACAATTCCCGATTTTCTTACTAACGTGGAGTCATTCCGCAAAAACCACATTTTGCAATTCCCCAAACATCTAGTAATTTCATTTAATGAAGAGCAAAGGTAATGACGATGAATCAACTTAAAACGGATTAAGAATGGGGTATCTTGTGGTTGCTAACATTTATTTGCTAACGATAATACATTCTGAAGGCATTAGAAACGAGGCATCATGGCAGGCAATGGAAGCACCGTTTGAAAGGTGTGCATCTGTTAAAATAAATCTTTCAATGAAATTCACACAGCAGTAATAGTAATATGACTATGTTAACCCTTTGCGGTCCATTGTCGGACCTGGTCCATTGTCGGACCTGGTCAGACATTGCAATTATTCCTATCCGGTCCATTGTCAGACCCTGTCCTATATCATCAAAAAAACGCAAAAATGGGTTTCTAGTCGTGTTTTCTCCGGAAAAAGCCGTGAAAACCATTCATTGGCCGAGTGGGAGCGACAGGAGCCGAGACAAGCCGAAAAAAATAAATAAATAAATAAAAGGCGTATCTCATGAATAGTCATACCTGCCCCTGGCATCCCATATGGGCGGTCATAAGGAAACAAGCTGTCTGATACTGCATCAGCGCACAGAGACTATCACGGACATTTGCAGAGCTTTTTTGAGATGTTATAGTAATAAAATAATGACTTGGATTGCATTATTGAGGAGTTTGGTGATAAAACGAGTGATCAGGAGATGATTGATCGGTATGTACGACTATTATTATTATTATTTATTTATTAGCATACGTGAAAGCTATAGCGAACAAAAGGGTGGGGCGGGGCTGGAGATGCCTACTGAGTGCTTTGTTGATATGCAGGGCCTTTTAAACCCGTTTGACTATGAAAAAAAAAATACTTTTAAAAAGCGCGTCTAAAATTATCTGCACGTGTGAAAATAAATTGGACCTGATGTGCCTGACACGCACTTAATAAATGGACTGCAAAGGGTTAAGGTAAAAAACAATGTTGTATCTGTATCTCATCTCCAGCCTCCACTGGTAAGGTAGGCATAACCATTACACATAATGTACTCACACTTTTTAATATCTGTATTTGGATTCTGGGTATGGTATTTTTTCTGTTAATGGTAAGCTATGTTGTTGTTACTTTCCAACACTATTTTCTCTGAGAATCTGTTACTGTGTATATTTCTTAATGGTCATTGTTCTTTTCTGATTTGGAAGTCTTAGCGCTGGAGGCTGCTTGAGAGAAATAACCCTAATGCTAGTTTCAAATCAAAGTGTCAGTTCAGCCACTAAATAATGCTTAATCATCTCACAGTCAATCAAGATGCATCATGTCTCATTTGCAAAGGTAAAGCTCACACTTCTGCATCACAGCAAATATTAGGCGATTTCTGTTTCGGGCAGAAATGGAAATCTCCAGGAAATACAAACTGGCATTTGCTTGATTGAAGTGAACAGGATAACTTGCCTAAATGATTATTGGTCATGACAAAAGTCTAATTTTCATCACCATTTAGATATGTCAAGTGCCTCGTTGGAGGATAATGACGCTGTCACCGCTCCTGATGGCTGGGTTGCAGCGGTGCTTGCTAACTTCTTCACTGGAGGCAAAACACTCAAGCACTCACTTACCAACAGACCTTGACATGAACTAACAAAAAAGTGGCTGTCCATAACCCAAAAATATAAAAATACACATGGAAATGCATGTGATCTGTCAAATGTCAAATTAGACTGTTGCAGGAGCATGTCAAAAATAAACATATGGACAGGGACTGACTTCAACTCAACAATTATGTTATATTAGGACCTTGTTGCCTCAGGTGTTTTGTCTTGGAGAAATATATACATATCTACCAATGTACCTGTCTTTCAACCGAATTTTTGGAAGGTACATTGGAGAGAGTCGGCATGATTTATATTACTATAGCAAGGTGATCAATAAAAAATACAATATTATCATTTCTTTATGCATTAGTGCAGTATCGGTACAGTTTCTAAGAATATTTGTGGACTTTTTAAATTTTTATTTTATTTTTAGGGAGCGTGGCTCTCGACTTGGAAAGAAAGGGAGAGCACAAGAGACTGTGAAAGGAAGATTTACAGAAAACAAAACACCTGTAACAGTGTAGTGCTAGTAGGAGGAGACTCGGTGATCGCAGTAGCTAACGATATCGAGAGTAGCAACTTCTCGGACTATAAGTGTAATATTATTAATATAATAAAGGAGGACTAAATTAGACCAAGTTTATGTGTGGTAGTTCAAATTAACATTACAGTTAAAATGTTCAAATTAACATTACAGTTAAAATGTAAGGCTTTTAAAGTGTGTACAGCATTTATTGGAAGTACTTCAGGATATGTTGCCTTTTACTCACCCAAACTATAGTTTATGCACAAATTGGAGAGTAAATTAATCAATGATCCACAACCTTATCCGCTGATTACAACACTAACAAACTGCATGAAAGAAGGATATTGTGTATTTTCTGGTTATGTTCTAGTTTGAGGGGAAAAAAACCCATCACACACAAACCATCCAGAATAAAGGAGGTTTGAAGGGAACCGAAGAGTTTTACATTGACATAGTCTAACAGCCTCTAGTTTTAGGAACATTCTCTTATCATTCTTGATCCACACCTCAGAAAACCATCCAATTGGAGCATTTTTTCTTAAACATTTTTTTTGCACACTGCAGTTACTATTCTTACGCTTCACAAAGGGAGACCATGGAGAAGTAAATGTAAAATCCAAACGGGAAGGATCACTTCCCATATAGAGTTGGTGTAATAAATTACAATTGGAACTACATTAAAGAGCAAACATGTCTTGACACTTCGTACATGTTCAATTTGAGGTTCTTGGTTAATGACATTTTAACCTGATTACACAACCAAGCTATATTTCTAATTTTCTTTCCAATGCACTGACTCCCTCTGGTCAGGCAATCAGATGTTGAGACCAAGAAACAAAATCAATTGATGGGATGGATACAGAATGCTACTGGCAATGTAGATGAAAGGATTGTGCAAAAAAACACCTGATTGCAAAATGTTGTAATTTCTCCGTTTTTAAACAGCAAGTTATTTTTTTCTATTCAAACTGGAATCGCCGCTATATGGAAATCAGTCAGCTGTACAATACATTAAGAATGAGTTCTACATTTTTTAAAATATGTAATTAACAAAGAACATATTTGAACACAGTAAATACAATGCTGTGAATAATGCAAAAATGTTTTACAGCTTGTGACTCACAAGTGCAGCAGTGTAGCAGCTACATTTGTTGTTCCTGTATCGTGTATGAGTCATCGCTTCCGCCCAGACTTCAGATTCCAACTGGACGCCCAAAGGCGTCCACACAGTATTAACCATAAGTAATGCAGGAGAGTCCGCTCTGAACTAAAAGCAGGTAACCTGACGTGAACCTATAAGCATATTTCTGTATTTATATTATAGGATATTGCTGGAAAAACACTGTATTATTATTGTAAGGTAAGAAGTGGAAGAGCACAGTAGCATATTAATAGGTTTAGTCATTGCCTTGACATCAAATTAAGCTTTTCTTTTTTGTTTTGCATAAATTGTTATTGTCAAAGGACAGGTTCGTTAGCTTTAGAACTGGGGAGCAGAAGCTACTTACAATCTATTTCTCATACTGTACCTGTCTAATTAAAATCTAATTATAGTAGACTAGAATCATGAGAGCATCAACTGTAACATTGTATTATTTTTTGCTGCAAAGTGTTTTTTTGTCAGTGCTGGATAAAGACAATACTTTGGAGAATAGGTTAGAAGACTTAGCCATCTTTAATAAAACCTCACATCACTCTTTTCAATATTTCATGATTGTTTGATATGAAAGTAATGAGGGAGCCGTGTACAAAGTTTAAACTGAAAGGCCCACCTCACAATAAACATGCATTCAGCTCCTGGAAAATACGCTTGTATCTGTGCCAGTTCCTGGAAAAAAAAAAAAAAAAACATCACATTGGGTACTTCTCTATAATTGAAAGCATTTCACTGTGAAGACCATGGTATGTGGTATCACATTCATCCCTTGCCACTCTAGCTTTTTTACGCTTACCAGAAAAAACCCAAATCGTCAATAAATGCCAGATTTAAATAATGTGATAGTCATCATCAGTATCTAATGTTTCATACTGCATTTTAGTCAAATATATCTACATAGAGACGTCAGAAAGTGAAGTAACTGAAAGCAACTTGTTTAAAATCCTATCTACAGTAAGTTAAGGGTCATCGCTTTGTTGTGAACATCAAGGGCTGACTCTTATGTTATCATTACCTATAAAATATTTTTAAAAAATGACTTTGAACAACTTAAAAAGAGAGCTGGGAAAACTGTAATTTGAGGGGTTCCGAGTGGTTGATAGTTTTGGTAAGACTTCTATTAAGATACCTATGATGCCATTTAAAATGTCACCTATGCATGAACATTATAATTAGCAAGTTTACTGTTGTGTATTTCCTGTTTAATTGTGTTTTTGTATTCTAAATGTTACAATTCGTAGTTTGGGATTTGTAAGTCAGATAGTGAAAAAACAAGGGGGTACTGCAATTAACTGAAGTGTATTCAATGTGTTTTCAGAATAAACACGACAATAATAATATACATTGAATATATACAATCTATGCATATATTCAATCTATGAGTGTGATAGGGTGAATAAACCATAAAGGGAGTTTAATAACACCTATTATCAACAAGCATTGAGATATCTAGCATCAGATAACTTTTGCATATTCTGTGTTCCTGCCCTCATTTTGGAATTTGCCTTGCATTCAATCAAATAATGAACCACAGAATGAACTGGCAAATCACACTGTTTCAAATGACGCTGCATTACTAAGCAGATGCAGAGCTTGAGCTAAGGAAAGTAATTCTTATAATTCAGTTGCTTCATTTTCATAACTATCATCATCCATGAACATTTATAAAGAGCTGGGGTTATTTCACTTAATAACAGCAATACACTATTAATGTTCCTGATGTATTTAAAAGTCAATGCATTTTCACAAAGAATATAGTAGCATTCTTGTCTGCCCTCGAGGGATTCTGATTGAGGATAGGTAAGTTAACAAGCTGCAGTACCTGCATACCTGAGCTTGAAAAAGACACGTCTGAACGCATTCAGTATGTGGATCTCAAGCAGGTGACATGCTGAACTGAAAACTGGGAGCTGTCCTTATTAGAGTACAACACAAAGGTGCTGAAATGTGCTCTCCGTACCACAGCAGAGAACGAGGGGTGCTGAACTCCGAGTAACTTCAACTTGTTTTAAAAGATAGACCTTATGTATGAGGCTAGCTATAATTGAGACTTTACCTAACCTTGCTAGACATGCAGAGTTCTTGCCAAGTATTGCCCATGGAGCGTGATCTCCTTTGTCTAGTCACTGTGCGTTGCTTAATAATGGAAACTCATGTCAAGTGCTGTAACTGGGAATTGATGGAGTCAAATTTAGAATAAAATATTTGAGTAGTTCTTATGGTAAACATGGTAAAGATGTTTCTTTGTATTCTCATGTTAGAAAGAACAGAAAGGAACAATGCAGATTTCCTGGGATTACTTTATCACGACATCTTTATCATGTCTGCAGGCAAATTGTTCAGAAGAATCCGTGGGGAAGGTAAAGAAAAGAGAAAAGAGTACAAAAACAACTTATCTCGACTTTCCTCTGTGGCCAGAGATATGGAGCCCGCGCAGCACAATGTGTACACGTGCAGCTGTCTCTGCTTTAGCAATCAATGGCTGCTCAATATTTCTGGGAAAAAGGAGAAACTAAGTGCAAGTAGATAGACTACAGGTTCCATAGCAACGGCTAAAAAGGGGAGAGGAATGATCCGAGTGATCCCTTTTATATAAACAGGTAATTGGCCAACACTTCTAAAAGGAAAAAAACAAATCCCTTTTATTGTCCTGCATATAGTATTAATTATAATTAAGACCAGTGTTGCAGTGTTGCTCCTGTCATTCTTAGTTGATTATTTTCCACAGATAGATAGATAGACAGATAATAAATTGTTCAGCTGTTCTCCAATGCTATAATTGATCCATAGGTCAAATCGTGCCTTTTTGCTTTAACAGAGTTCATATTATTTTTGTTTGTTTTATTACAGTCGATAGAGTGAGGTAAAGTTCATAACATTTTGGAATTCCCTGAACTAGAGCACAGCAGCTTGCAAGCATTTATCAGCAAATGAAAAATGATACCCTGTTGTGGTAGTTTCAGATATGCATCTCCTGCCATCTTGCTCAATTCCAAGTTAATGAATCATGGCTCATAGGTCTCTTGATCTGCGTTGTGTTTGGATTTGTGTATGTGTCTGTGTGGTGCATACTGTTCAACAGACAAAGGCCTCTAGCACTGAACACAGTAAGCAACCGTAGCAAATGAGTGTTAAACAGCTGCAAATGATCACTGGGTTTTAAACTGGAACTATTCACATTATATATTGCTTAGCATTGTGACTGATCCAGTTGTGCAAGGTTTATAGGAGAGCCTAAGTGGAACTCATTGGAAATCTAAAGAACAATAGAACCATTTCTTGAAAGTGCTCCCTACAGGAGGCCTTTGTTCCTTTGCTGTCTCTCTGAAACAGGAGGTATGAAATTTAGGGGGACTATTTAATCCATCTAAACAGTGCCATATCTAAATACCGTTGCTGTTAGATCCTAGGGCGTGCCAAGGTTATGAAAATAATCTCCTATAATAGTGCATGTGCCTCTCACTAGTTATTATTGTTTTGAAAAACAATTCACAATTCTGTAGGGTTAAGGAAAAATGCAACAGTGCAACCATAACAGACTTTTTTACCCAGTAAATGGCTGGAAATTTACTGGGAAAATATTGTAAACTGCCAAAGTTACCAGTAAAAAACAGCCTGTTGTGATTGCACCGACTTTATGGTAATTTTACTGACATTTTTCAACAGCATACAGCATGCAAAACACCAGGGAGGGCCCTGTTTTAACAGGACTCTGGGTGTTTTCTTTCACAGATAAAAGCTGGCCTTGGCCATGCAACAGGACTACTTCATCAATCTTTGATTACAAACAAATATTGATTTCTTTTTTTTTTTTTTGATGATGCAGTGAATCCAGTTTTCAGAGGTATGGCCCGATTATGAAACAAGCAGTGAAGCCATACACCCTAAAGGCCCAATTCAATTGTTAACTAGAAAAAAATCTGTATGATCAAGCTATACACAGTCAGGGTCATATTTGTTTAGACTGAAGTAAAATGAACCTTATTCACTCCATTCATTGCACACACTAATGATTAGTGTTCATTTGACTGGTTGGCTTCAGTGTGCCACTCGTACCAAAATGACTCATTCAGACCCAGTTAAGATTACAGGCTAACAGAAATGGGTCACCCCAAACTGGTTCAAGTTAAATTGTGAACCAGTAGCAGTCCCATTGCAAATGCCATGGATGAAAAAAAACAACTGAGGAGCACAAGGATGTCAGGCACATTTGTTTACACATACAGTATGGGCAATTTTTGACTTGTTTGTCACCTGGTTGCAGTTTGGCTTTGTATTATGGTGGCGATCCAAATCACAGTGTGAAAGGCTGTAAAATTGCAGCAATTTACTGTAGCGCTCAAAAAGCCAACTAATGTAATCAGCCTACAAACATGTTCCATGTAAAGTGTAAGCAAAGTTACATGCAATTAAAATGATATATGGGCAGCACATAAACATAAACCTTTTTTTTGTATTTATTAATTTATTTCTAGTCTTCATCCCAGTGTGTTTCTCTGGCTTAATAATGCCACAGTGGGCGTGTTCAAATAAATCTGAACAGTCATAAAGTCTTGCTTTCATTAAAGTGGTCAGTGCTTAGTAGGTAGCAGGGTTATAATGAAAAATAAAACCAGAAGATTATTGTGCTGCAGGCAACAGCGAATGAAAATGCTAAAATTGTCAGCTTGGACTGAGTTCAGTCTCATCCGGGTTCTGTCTACAGCAGAATCTATTAAAACCAGCTTCTGTGACTAATGTAATGGCCTAGGCTAATACACTACTAATGTATATTCAGGTCATTCCCTGTGAAGGGAGATTATGAGTTTCAATCCCAGCCATTTTTTGTTAACCTTCTCCAAAATGGTGCTGTGTTATGTGGTGGTTTTGTATTGTGGTCAACAGTGTCCTTGTAACTAAGTTGTGACCACCAAATGAACGTTACTTGGTTTTGAACCCAGGTCAGATTATTATTATTATTATTTATTTATTAGCAGACGCCCTTATCCAGGGCGACTTACAATTGTTACAAGATATCACATTATACATTATTTCACATTACATACAATTACCCATTTATACAGTTGGGTGTTTACTGGAGCAATCTAGGTAAAGTACCTTGCTCAAGGGTACAACAGCAGTGTCCCCTACTGGGGATTGAACCCACAACCCTCCAGTCAAGAGTCCAGAGCCCTAACCACTACTCCACACTGCTGCCCTATGTAAAAGGCCTACTTTTCAGTCCATTCCTAAAAATATAAATACAACATACTAACCCCCGCTTTCTCCACCATGCTAATTAAGAGTGAGATGACAAGTTTCCTAGGGTCTTTGTTTAGTCTTTAAGCTTAAAAAGATCAATCAGTAAAAAAATAAATACACCATTACACAGTGACTCAGCTGTGATTTTACTGCAGGGTGTTTTCATGGTTTAGTATGTCACTTGCAGTGCTTGTAAAAGATATTACCGTCTCCATTCCAAATTCCAGTTTTTGAATAAGTACAGAAACAGCAACTCGTTGCCATTTTAAATACTGAGAATTGAAAAAAATGATTGTATTTATAAGACAGAGAATTCTAGTTAGGGGTCACATTTTTAAATGCCCTCTTCCATTCATTAACCCACCATGTCATGCAATTCCCTTCATGTTAAATATTGTGTGTGGCTGTCATGCATTTTGCATGACGTGTAGTGCTCCCTAGAATGTTATTTTGAGCTGTGAAGTACCCTTAGAAGTTACCAGCAGTAGACAATTACAGTCAATGGGACATCTGTGTTGTTTTGTGGATAAAAAGTCTAGTGAGTTCAGGGTTTCAGTCATACAGGAGTAGCTGGCATGCACAAAGGTGGGAGCAATGTAGTAGCTGTACTGTAATACATATTTTGTCCAACTCTCTGCCACTGTTGGCTGCTGAAGCAGAGTGGACAATTCCATGCACAAGTCACAGAAGAGGCCACATCTTCTCGATCAACAACATCCCCCTGTCAACTGAAGCAGAAATATGACAGCCTACAATGGTTAGAGACAGATAGAGGAGAGCAATCGAAAGATAATGTAAAGGTTGCTTCTTATTCTTTGTTCCTACAGTGAATTTATTTGAGAGCCGTTGCTGAATCTCTTTTTTAAGCAAGAAATACATCCTGAATCTCTCCCACACTATTTTGCATTGCTATCGAGTCTATCTGCATATATGCTGGAATATACTTAATCTATCAATATGTAGCAAAAGACAATGATCTGTTTTGCATATAATTACCGTATAACTTGTGTTTAATACAGAAAGATATCCAATTACCATACAGCTCAATATACAGTATATATTTTTCATTGTTATCAGAGGACACTTTAAATGCATCGGAAATTTTACCAGTATTACTTTTTTTTTATTGTTTGTTGTTATTGCCGCATCAACAGCATGATAAGTGGAAACCTTAATGAGGCTTATGGAGTTTTTCCCAGATTCAAGAGATCTGACTGAACAAAACATTGCAATTAAAAATGAAAGGTAGTTTTTGGTGGGCTTTGTCTACATCTGGCTAGCCACTTGTTTCCCAGCATTTGGGAGGGATGGTGTCTTATTTCATAGACCATCATGCACTGCTGCTTCAGTAAACAGACTACAGAACCAACTCTAATGTGTGTGGTGTTATTGCTTTAAATGCCATATGTCTGTTTAAAAAAATAAACAAACATATGTAGTATGTTTTACAAAACCAGGAAAGAGAGACACATTTATTACAGATTCTTCCTGCATAAATGTAACTATTCTCTCTTTATATTGTTAAGAGTGAAAGTCCAGTAGCCAACATATATTTTAAAAAAACGCAATAGGTCTTTCTTAACAGCTCGTGCACATGCCCTTCTGTCTATTATTACACAAAAGAGCACATATTTTTGTACCTAGACTTCTAGTCTTGTGTTAATATATTACAAGATTGTTTTTAGTGCTGTTATAGAAAATATCTTATGGTTGAGATATAGCTATTAATAACCCTACTGATTAGCACTCATTTAAAAGATGTCCTTATTAAAGGCAGGTACATCGTCACTGATTTCCCCAGAATATTTCCATTCCATTCTTTATATGATAAGCTCTGTAAACCAGCCACATTAACGGAAACGTGTCTGCCTCACATATTTAATATTCATGAACATTGTCCTGCAATGGCATTGTTCTGCTGCTCAAGTTAATGGTGGCAGTAATGGAGGGGATTAACTCAGCTGTCCAGGGATTTATTGTAGAAGTCTTCTTTTTTGGCATTATGTATTCTATTAGAAAACCACATGAGTCCTGTCTTATTTAGAATAGACAGAATTTGTTCTTGTACCGATATTGGCATACTTTTTTTCTGAATTAGGTTGAAATCGCAGCCTCTGAATCAGTACAACCTCTAAGGATTATCGAAAGAAAATATTATGGGCTGTATTCATAAATCGTCAGGATGCCAGGTAATGCACTGCAGGACAGTTCCTGGCACACTAATTATTTATGAAATTGAACTATACATTTCTATTCCATTGAGCTCCCAATATCAAGAGCTCTAAATCATGCTGGAACAGAGAACGTTTCTATTCTATGGCGGCACTCAGACTTTCAAAATTCACAGTATTTCTGTGGTTTAAAGTAAGCTTATAGAATCCAACACTCTTTTGCTTAGTGGTTTGTTTAGGACATGGAGCTTGTATTGAATAGCACCATATATTTTATTTGCTTTAACTCCCACCCCAGTTTTGAACCAAAATCATATTTAAGGCATTGAGGGGTGCTGACACATATTATTAGTTTAAGTAATGTTACACTTTGGAAAATGTATACAAATAACTTCAGAACACTGAATGCAAACCCTTTACTGGCCCTTACTATCAGAAAAGCAGAAACGTAGACCTCCATGCACACAACTTTTAAGAAACTCTGACAACATCAGTGGGAATTGGGTAAATAGAAAAAAAAAGAATCCCTGAAAAACCTTGCAACATATTTTTTCCCCCTCTTATTAATGTTTCATAGAATTCAGTACGTCCTGAAGTGGCAAACAATCTAGCTGCAGATGGTCACCAGGGAAATGAGTTGCAGCTTCACCGAATTGCCAAGCATTTAGCATTAGGTTTAGGATCACATGTGTTCTGCAAGTGGCAACATGGAACACTACTCCTGATGCATTTAATAGCCACAGTAAAACCACAGTGGAGTAACATCACCGCCACACTTCACACAATTAAAAATGAAACACTGCCACCTGCGTCTCACTAAAACCCTTTAGCCACCCCAGCAACTTTTCATTTTGCCAAGTAGCGTATCCTGAGAATACACCTTAAGCTGGAATCTATCCAGTTACTGTATGTGTCTATGCTGCAGAGATAATAAAATACCATATATCTCTGGACTATAATCTGCTGACAACTCCAAATGCTTCACTCCATGGCCCGGACCAAATCAAAACTTTGACAACCCGCTAATCGCACTTAACAAAACTGTATTTAATAGCGTTTTCTCTTTTTTTTTTGTAAGTATCTTATTTCTTCTACTCATAAAAAGAAACAGATATAATTAAATAATAAACTGCTTTAGGATCTCGATGGATGCTAATTGGTTATAGTAAACATGGCTGAAACCAAAAAGTTGCCCACCCCTGCTCTGGACTCTGAAATTAAATACAACAAATCATTGCTAACCCATTTTCCTTTTTAAAATTGTCAGTGAGGTGGGATAAAGACCTAAACTTGTTCCTTCTACAGCTTGCACACCACCTCCACACACACACACACACACACACACACACACACCAGACACAAACACACACACACACACACACACACACACACAAAAACCTGTCCCTGGCATGCTTTAACAACACTTTTATTGGGAAATGAAGCCATAGCAATTACCAAGGAGCTGAGGATATATGAAACACAAATCAAAAAGCTTTCCAGACCCATGTGAGAAGAAAATCCACTTACCACATTTAATTGTATACTACTACTAGAATCTCTAACTTGACTAAGAGTCGATACAGAATACTATGCAGGGTGCATACACCGGAACTAACACTAATAGAAATATGGTACACTTAAAACTAAGACACAAAAATGAGATCAAGAGAAACACAAAACTGAAAATTTTTAGTACTTTTTAAAGAGCTGGGAACATGAAGTGTCATATCTGTTTACTGAGCAGTTACATTGTTTCACTGCCCACAAAGTGGTTAATTCACAATCACTTCATTGATGTGTCCAGGTCACACTAATGCAATTAATATTCCTTCTGTGATTTTGTGCATCATGGCATGTGTCTGATTAAACCCATATTATAGAGATTAGTCATTTACCTCCCTCCAATAAAACAATTAAAATGTTTTTAAATTCCATCTGCTTGGTTCTGGTTTATGCAAAGACTTTTTTGTCAGCTCTTGTGGAATGCGGTTTTGCAGTGAGCTATGACCACAACATACTGTACTGCTGACATGCTGTGTTCTTATCAATATGTTATCAAATGCTTCATTTCACTTGAAGAGTAAATTGCTCAATTACGTATTCATGGCTTTCTTCACCAGTACCTAACCTCTCCAATGTTGATACTGGCAATCCAACTTTTTTAAAGTTTATTGTTTTTTTTTTTAGAATTGACTGTAAGTGCTTGAGAGTGAGGGACTAGAGATGCATAATGCAGAACGTCAGCCTCCTTGCAAAGCTCTCTCAAGGAACCTCAATAATCCTGATCTTAATGAACACCCTTGACATTCACTTCTAGGCCTCAGGCACAGAAACGACTACTTGTGTAGTTGTTAAGAAATGTCTACCAAGGTTCCAACACTATTTCACTTGAGACCAGCCTCAAAATCAGAACCCCAAAAGGTGACAGGCTGGTCCATTCACCCACTTCACCAACTTTAGTTGTGCTGTTAAGTAAGACCTGAACAGTTGTACATTGGATTAATAACCTTCTTTTTGTTAGATGCTGGTTCTCTTTGTAAATTTTGTTAAATGTGTTTTAGCATACTTTGTCTTATTTTTTTATGCATTTTAACAAAAAGCCCTTCTGTAATGTACTGAGTTACTTTGATAATTTAGTTTATTATAAAACTATTATATTCTGCACCAATAATTTATGAAAAAAAAAAAGAATCCTTGTTATTATAACGGTCCTGTAGTTTCTTATGTTTGCCTGGTATTTTTCTTTTTTATTGCATTATTCTAGACCAGTGGTTCCCAACCTTTTTCAATTCTGTTTATTGAAGGTTTGATGTTATTGTTCAACAGATCAGTGTACAGTAATGAAAAGATTAAAGGTGTTTCTAACATCCATGTTGAAAATATATATACTGATACCCTAATTATGTTATAACCCTAACAACCCCCCCCCCCCCCCCGCAACAAAAAAGCTGAGAGAGAGTTCCAAAGAGTCGGAGCCATGAAGCTAAACGAGCGTTCTCCAAGTGTGGTGCACTTTTGCTTGGGGATAACAAGCTGGCCAGAGTCGGAGGACAGCTTGCAGGCAGGGATATAGCGGGTCAGCAGGTTGAGGAGGTACTCGGGACCTGTGTGATGAAGGGCATTGTAGGTGAGCAGGAGAGTTTTGAAAATAATCCTGAACTTTATAGGTAGCCAGTGCAGCTGGGCAAAAGTATTTATCATACTTACTACGTGTTCTTACTGGACTTTACCCATATAAGCAAATATTTACTATAAGTTATAACTGCTCTTAATCAAACTCGCTCTTACTTATACTTTACTGTATTCTTTATTTTGCTCTTAAATTTGATCTTATTGTACTTTCATAACTACTCTTATCTGTATCATGATATTCTGTAATGTGATATTTTATAATGTGAGAATGTAATGTGATATTTTATAATGCAATACTTTGTACTGTGATATTTTATAACAATTGTAAGTCGCCCTGGATAAGGGCATCTGGTAATAAATAAATAAATAAATAAATAAATACATAAATAAATAAATACAGTACAACGTCGCATATCCAACCCCCCGTGGACTGGGGTAAAGTTGGATATAGAAAAAGCATTTACACATCCATAAATAGGTTAGTGAACAAAAACAACACGCAAACTGCTTTAAACATGGGGACAGTTTTTTATTTAAAAGTAAGCAGACGTAAACAAGATTATAGGCTACAAATTCACAGTGTTGCTATGCGGTTTGCTATAAGCCATCTCCACGCAAAGCTTTTAAAAAACAAACCAAAAAAATGTACAGTAACCTGCAACTGATGGCTTCTTTCTTAATTCTAGAAGTCCCTGCCTCCCTGGTTCTGCTTTCTTAAATATCTCTGTCATGGTACTTTGCGCTCTTTCTTGATATTGCCAACAGCCGATAAGCAGCGCGGTTTGAATATTGCTTCGACTATTTTAAACAAACGGCCGGTAAGCATTGCGTTTATGAAACTTGCTTTGTTTAATTCAAATGCATTTAAAAGCTACAACAACACGATGCCAATATCTGCAAACGTACACTCCATCATGCAAATACACTGCACAAAAAAAAGCTTTCTCGACTGGTGTATTGAAACGTCACTGATACACGCAGCTGACTGACACATGCACACAGCTGACTGACACACGCACACAGCCTGCCTCTCTTAAAGGGGAATGCACCAAAAGGCTGATTGCTATAACGCTCGCTTTCTGTTTCCATCGCGGAAGCTGCATTTGCTGCCAATGCCATTACTCTCGTAGCCTACTTTTAATATTTATTTATGTGGCGAGCCGGTTAATTGATCAGGGCAGTTATGTGATGGTTGGAAATGTGACATTCCACTGTAATAATAATAATAATAATAATAATAATAATAATAATAATAATAACATTGACATCCAGAAATTTGCCTAGCACTCTGGAAAAGGTGGATTGCACTATCCCTCCAGACATTTCCAACTGTGATTTGAAAGGAACCAGAGGCTAAGTAATGCAAAGACCATAGCAGGGCTAACAGTCCCTAGATTGTCGCTGAGGTCTAGCTCATCCCTCAATTCAGCTATTAGGTCTAGGATGACCTGCGGAGTGAGACGATAACACTTTGGCATCTCAAACCTTGCAATTGAATATGCAGGGTCTTCTTCGTGTTACCCTTGTCCTCTGAATGTGTTCCTGCCTCTCCTCAACAAGAGCCAAGTGTCGGTGCAACAAGAATTGTACCACAGCAGCCACCCTGAAGACAATGACAGGTCTCTGCAGATGGCTGCTTTTATACAGCTCTTAGTTACTCGCTTCTACAATGGTGTTTGCACCTTGTAAGAAGAGGTGTGAAGTTTTTGGAGTGTCAGTAATTGCAGTAAGTGCAAGGCAAGATTTTTAGCGACAGCAGCATTATGGGGGTTTTCCACCCGCAAATCACTTTCACATAGAAAGGTGTTTCAGTTAATGGCAGTTTTGAAGGCGATGTTTGGACTTGCATCAATGTGAGCAAATATAAATTATAAACACATGTATTAAAAGAAAACAGATAAGGGGGGGCAAATGCAGACTACATAATAGCTTATTATATATAATGTGGTTAAAGTTGTGTGTTGTATTGCTCAGTAATACATATTGTAGTAGTACAACGTGTGATCGTGTAGAAATGGGTTTATGCAAGGACTCTTAAATGAATTTTGGGAGTTGTTTGCGGACCACAGGTTTGGGAACCACTGTTCTAGACCAATCGTCATTTAAACAGACTGTTGTTGGCATAAGTAGCTTGGCTTTGGGGTTCTGTACATTCTGTGGCTTATCTACCAAACCCATTTTCTTTGGAAGCTATAGCTGTCTGCATTTTTTTTAAAAAATATTTTGCAACCTAATTGGAAATTCAAAATGTCACCTTAATATTTGCTGCAGTATTTTTTCACCATTAATTAACACATGGATTAAATATTGAAAGTTAAAGCACAGACTCGCGCAATGCAAACAAGTGAGCTGTTTTACAGCTGTCCTGTTAAGTTAATAAATGTGCCTTATATGCCTCTGCTGGCCATTTAAAATGAAAGTCATATATGAAACAAGTTACAACACCTCATTAAAGATTGCAGTCTTTTTTATTTGGCTCCTTTGCATTGCCAGCTGTTCACAAGCCTCTACGCTAATGTTCCCAAAGTCAGATTGTAAACTGAGTTTGGTTTTCAATGTAAGGCTGGCAGATGCATTAAATGTTTTTAACCCGTCCCGCACAGGGACAGCAACAATAGGCGACCATATGGACGGTCCTGAAAATAGTCTCAAAGCACAAAATAATTTGTGCCCTTCACAGCTATCAAATTTCCTGGAAGACACACATTTTGCTTGTTGAACTACCTGAATTATATTTGATGTAATGTAACATGAAATGAATGAACTGGTATGAACTTCAAATGGGTTATAAACCTTAACTGCAACAGTAAAGATAAAAAGATTTCTGTTGTATCTTTTTTTTTTCCTCTTCTTGACGCAGTGTCTAGATGTAACATGCAATTTACTATGACATTTGATTTCTAAATAATGTTTTCTTATACTTGACAAAAAGTAGATGCTACTGTTGCTTTCCATGACAATGAGAAGGAAAAAAAACAGATTCTCAGAATGTGAAGCCTGTACTGTAGAATACTTTTAGATGGCCAAATATTGTACGCAACTCAGTTCACCTCTAATCTGTCTCTCAAGCTCAAGCACAACATGTAATTGTATTTTGACAGAAGTTAGTTTCTGCAGGTGTTCTTCTTGCATCTGCCTGCTCTGTGGCTTTATGAAACCCCCTGTGATGTTCGCAATAATCTGCAGAGGTGACATTAAAACACTCTGTTCTGTAGGGAATGACTGCTGACAAGGATTTGCTTCTCTGATTCAGTTCCGTTTCAGTTCATTTTTTTTAGGAGACCCCCCGGTATGTGTTTCACCGTATCAGTACTATGGTGTTCAGATGCATTATGAAATTTCTTCTGACTCAATACCGTCCTAGTTGTGGCCACCATTAAAATGAATAGTTTACATCACCAATAGTTTCCCGCATCAGTATAAAACCAGGTTTATTGTAATGTGGAGAAACTGTGTTGTGTCTGGAATGTGTGTGAAATGTGTGCCTCTCTTGATCTATCAATGCCCTAGCACAGCCTTTATTGAGGACACTTTACTAATTGCTCTTGCTGAGACCAGAACAAATCTGCATGCAGGGATAATGAGTATTTATCAGGAATTTTTAGTAACACAATTGTAGGCAGTTGAAACACAGCTTAGGTTTGTTAACACATGATAAAGAAATTTAAGACAGTAACCCAAATTAGAACATCAAATAAAGCTGCATTTACAATTATACCATACAAGAGCCATTTATACAAAGGAATACTCATTGGCTGGGTTTACATGCACATGAAAATCAACTCTACAGTCTTGACTCTGTGAGAATGTGTCTGTGTCCTTTGGTCAGCTTGACTTTAAGGGCAGGGTCAATCGCTTTCTGATGATAAAAAATAGCTGTAAAAACCCATGTAAACTGGAGCAGGAATCGTGCTTGTGGCTCACGAGGTTTCAGCAGTCAAGATCCCGTTGAGCTGGTTAAATATGTAATTTATTTTGAAGCAGTGCACCACCGTCTCTGTTTTAATGGAACCCCATGCTTTAATATTCCACTCAGACAAGAGTGGCAGAGGTGCAAGATGAATGCGTCCAGTTGGCGTCAGTTGTTTATTGGCATTTTCAAGCCATTTCTGAAAAACAAAATGGCTGCCTGTGTCATGGATAATTTGAGATCGGGCAGTAACATTTTCGTTCGTCTTTTCTCGGGCAGTCAGTCATGTTCCTGTTTGTGTATTCGGGCAGTCACAAACATAGCTGTTTAAATATGGATTTACATGTATATAAAAAAGCAATGTTATAAATGAAAATCAATGGATTTCTTTTTCTAACATATTTTCACCCTATGTAAATGTTGGTATTAGTTTGGCAAATGAAAGGTTCTTTTTGTGCATGAAAAGGGTCACAACATACCTGCGTACAGCTACTGGGGATGAGAGATTGAGCGATCTTTTGGTTATTGTGAGCTAACTGGACAAAGCAAAAACTTACAGGCAAATTTGTCAAGATGAAAGTGAGATGCTACCCTTTTATTTTAGTTTATTCGTGATTATCTGTGTAAACATGTTATTTTAAACTTTGCTAGATATTTCTACTTTTGACATTCACAGGAATGTGGTACTTAATTAGTAGTTTGTGTTCATTGGTTTATATTTGATACAAAGTGTCATTCTTTGTGGAAAGCAGGTGAAATGTATCAAACTTAACTCGAGGTTGTAAGTATGTAACAAATTTGGTGAAATGCATTCGGATAGACATTCTAACATTGTCTTAGCCGACGCCCTTATCCAGGGCGACTTACAATTGTTACAAGATATCACATTATTTTACATACAATTACCCATTTATACAGTTGGGTTTTTTACTAGCTCAATCTAGGTAAGTACCTTGCTCAAGGGTACAGCAGCAGCGTCCCCCACCTGGGATTGAACCCACGACCCTCCGGTCAAAAGTCCAGAGCCCTAACCACTACTCCACACTGCTGCCCAATAAAGAGTTAAACTGCATTCTTACCTTTTTGTAAAGTCGATGCAATACATAACATTTATTTTCAATGATCTGTAAATAAGAGTCGTCTCATTATATGTTGCGCTAGTTGTTTAATGTAGCAGTAGTTACAGTATGTAACTGTGAAATGTTTACTTAACTGGGATATCGAAAGCTGGCAGCAGAGCAATTTGGTTAGCATTAAAGCCTTTACCCACTTTTAAAACATAAAAGTTTCAGTGAAAATGACGACCGGAACATTATATTACTATAAAATCTGACTTAGTGGAACAAGTTTGTTATAGACCAGTGCCGTGCTTTAAAAATACTTGCAATGCACATTTTGTATCATTTATTTTAAGAATCATAATGATGTTCACAAAGCACAGCTGGCTATCTCATTGTAAACTGTCCCAATTACTGTCTGTTTTTTTCTCATTCATGATGCAAGAGAAGGTTCAATGTTGACACAACTTTTCCCCACCCAGGATTTTTCTGAAATGGCGCCCCTGTTTCCAGGGCTGTAGAAGTGGGTTTCCTTTACATTTTAGACTGCGATATGCTATTATTTGTATAAACAGTGTGCATCTAGCACATTTTGGAGTTTATAAGTGAAGTAATCAGAAACACTTTAGTGTAATTATTAGGGCCTGCTGGAATTCACAGAGAATTTGAATGCAATTTAGCCCTACAGCCACACATTCAGTTTAGACTCAACCTAGCCTTTGTAATTAGCAATAATTAAACTATAAAACTAATATTATTAGCAAATATCTATTACATGGCACCTTGGCCCCCCTTTAAGATACTTTGACAACCGAAGGAAACAGTGGGAACAACATTTTTTTTAGGTAAAACATGTTCTGGTGCGTAGTCCACTGCTGCATTATATATTCGTATTAAAAGTACAGTATGAGTTGATAGTTGGTTAATGCAATCTTCTTTGAGTTGTTTTGCTTTTCCTCCAACAAAAGCAGATTCTAAAATTCCATTGCTGCTCTCTTTTGTGTATTGATGGCCTTCAAACTCAGATTTAATTGAAACCTGGAATGCAAAGTTAAAGTAACTTTGATTTTGATGTATGATGACCTCAATTCTCTTTAACCTCTTTGTTTTTTGGGGTGTTTTTCTCCATACAAAGATTAATAAAATGCAATAAGCTTGATATTTAGCAGCAGCATACCAACTGTCTTTCATGGTTCAGAGGAAACTTTATTGTAGTAGGCTAGTAGCCTATTAATAAATGTTTATTAAGTTCACATTTCAGGGTATGGAATAAAAAACACATACAAACTGGTAAAATGCCAATTGAGAAGTATTTTAGTGTCAGTGATGTTTTATAAAACAGACTCTTGGAAAAACATCCTTGTATAAAAAATAAGTGTGACTGCCCTTTTTAAGTTATTGAAAATCAATTTTACTAGTAAAGGTTTACTGAGACACCCCAAACCCCCAATAACATTGGGATAGCTTGCAAGTTATAGGCTACTCATTTTGTCATTGATTTTTTACTAAAGTGGCAGCTCTCAACAAAGATAAACTAGTATCCTCTTCATCCCCACAGACTTATAAAATTACACGGCATATTGATATACATCCATGGCTGTCTTAATAGCATACTAATTGATAATCTGTCATGTTAAAAAATGTATGTCAGTAACCTCAAAGGCTCTGTGAAATGTCTTGGGTAGAACGTGTATCCAATTATATCATCAGTCATGACGCAACCCAACTTCAGTGTTATACTTAGAAATAAACACATGTGGGTCATGAAGAGGTTCACACGTGTTACATTTGTTCAATAAAGAAGTCATCTAATATGCACGTATAATGCCAGGGACATGACTTACAGAGGAACCACAAAGTATGATTTTCTTCAACATATTGTAATGTTGATGTTTTAAGATTTGCAGGGAGGATAAAATAAAAAAAGGAACTTTGTGAAAAATTAACATCCCCAACCTATTCACAGTACCTAAATAATTCAGCAACATGAATCATCACGTTTTGAAAACAATTATCTATGTAGTGTGGATAGGATATAAGGTTGTGTCACTTTAGGGCAAATTAGTAACATTTTATTCCTATTTTTTTAATGGTAGCTGTATTTGTGCCTGCCACTGTTTACATTAATTGATCCATTTATCAGCTCAACAACATGTGTTTAAATCTGTTACATTTGTTCAAGCTATGTTGGTCTTTTCAGTAATGTTAGGGTTGACCTATCAATTGTGGAAATTAATTCAATTTGCATTGGCTTTTTTCTTAGTAATTTTTGGTGCACATTTAAGATGCTGCCTTGGCTACACCAGAGACTGAAGCTCTATGTATTATCAATAAACAGGGCTAACACAAGCAGTGTTTTCATGCATTACACAACAGGCATGTCCCCATGCAAATCCAATGCTTTGCATACCTCTAAAGGTGCACAATTGTGTGGGGGTTTTGTGAAGTGGACTAATGTCTCATCAGCTAATGCCGTGGTCTGGCTTTTAAGAGCATGGTATACTTCACAGATATCTACTGTATGAATTGTTTTGTGTCGCTGTATTTGGTCTGATCAGTCGTGATTTATCATACTGATTTTACACTCGCATGCAGCTCATTAATCTGTTCTGCAGTGTTCCTAAACAAGAGCAATGATTTAGCCCCCCCAACCCACCACACACACACCCACCACACGCACACACCACACGCACACACCACACACACACACCACCCACCACGCACACACACCACACACACACCCACCACACACCACACACACACATCACACACACACACACACCATCCACCACACACCACAAACCACACACACACAAACCACCCACCACACACACAACACACACACACCATCCACCACACACACACACACACCACCCACCACACACCACCCACCACGCACACACACATACACACCACACACCACACACCACACGCCACACGCACAAACTGTAATAGAAGTCATGACATTAGTTTGATTCTAATTTCTTAAATTAGAATTTTAATAACTAAGATATTTCCATCTCACCACAGGGAAGCTGGGTTCAGGAGTTGCATAGCAAGCCCCCCTCATCTTATTAGCACAATTGAAATCAGAGTGATTAATGCTCACAGACTGACAATTACGTTCGCATTGATAAATAGTGTATTCTGAAAATAGTACATCAGGAAAAGTGTTCTGTTAATTGAATGGTATTGAGTACTAGAGAAGGCCCAAGACTGCTGCCACCCTGAATGAATAATATACAGCATATGTTAGTATGATATACAATAGCATTCTTTTTTTAAGACTGCTTTGTGAGAAAATCAAATGATTTAAAAAAAATTGCTTTCATTTTTCAGTTACAGCTCATGCGTCTGCATTCGACGAGTCACTGTCTTTAACAGCAATTCCATATTTGATCTTGAAAATATCGACAGACGTAATATAAGCAGACTCTTAGCTTGTAACACATGTGCAACACATGCTAAAGCACATATTAAAGAAACTCCTTTGCAAGTATACCATGTCGACAGCACTACAAAGTATTTATCTTTACTGTACCTTCAAACAAGCAATGTGGAATTAATAAGTGAATTCAATGCATCATGTATCTTTTGACTTTAACTCAATATCAGCAGTGGTGTAATAAATACATACAATGATGTGTGTTAAACTGGAGTTAAGGAGCAAACACAATTCCCTACAGTTCTTTTTAATCATTTAGGCTGTATAAATACTTTTTGTGTCACTGTATCTTTATGTTGTACTAGGATTCACTTTCATTTGTCTTGTAAATACCTGATAAATATTCCCCAAAACAAACAAAATCTTGCAATTTCCATGTCATATAATCCATATCATGTTTCTGGAAATCAACATAGATGTCACCCCACAGCCAAGTAAAGTATTTGGTAACGCTTTATATTCTGTGGCGTAAATTCACATTAAACTGATATACAATTACCTATTAAATTAATGTTAAATTAATATTTAATAAATATGCAATAGCTGGTTTCTTGCTAAATGTTAACCAAATGTCGATTGAAAATGTAATTGCATATCACATCCATTTATATTACGTTTTGTTACCCTTGAAAATATGTAATAATTAACCATTGTTTACATGTTGTTAATTGAAAATACAATTAATCTGACTTAAATGTTAATGGGAAGTAACAAGGAATAATTTAATGTAAATGTAATATCAATTGCATGTCTGTTAAATACTAATTTAACATTAATTTAATATGCAATTGCATATCTATGTAATATTAATTTATGCCACGCAATATAAAGTGTTACCATTTTTTTTAAGATCACAAAACCAACAATATCACTTGAACAAAAAAAAAAAAAAAAGATAATGTTACCTTACCCTGGGTTAAACTAAAGATTTTATTTTCTCACAATTTAACATTAATAATTCAACCTATACTTATTATGCTCAGCATAACCTACTTCACCACATGCTAAAATATTAAACCACTGCAATCAAGAAAAAAAGGTGTATGCAGATATCCATACATGCAAAGGCTCTGCCTGTACCCAGCTCATGTTCTTTATGCACTCTGCCCTGTCTTATGTGTAACACTGGCTGACCACACCTCCTTCTCCAGAATCCTCTGGACCACTGCTGGTTCTATCGAATATACAGTCTCTGGAGTTAGTTGGTCGTACGCCTGCCCAGGAATTTGAATGCAGCACTTCCTCATTGTTGTAAACACCATGCCAGTTGTTATATTACACATGCGAAAGACCAAATGCATAAATAAATAAATATGTACATATAAAATTACCTTATACATAAAAAATAGCGTCACCCCTGCTTCTACCTAATCATTTAGTGGGAAATCAGGATAGTGGGAAATGGTGACGTATATATATATATAGTATATAGATATAAACAATATCATCCCCTACTTTCTACATTTAATTATAACATTATATGGCTGCCCACAATACAGATTTAGAAGTACAAAATATAAACGGAAAGAATTAATATGTACAGTAAGATACATAGATTACATGGGATGTTTATACATGCATATACTTCCAAGTAAACATATTTCAAAAGTTTAGAATATCACAAAAGTAATTATTAACATGAATGACATGTTTCTGTTTTTCTTCGAAATAGAAAAAAAAACAACAAAAAAAAACTTTTTTGTTGGGCCAAAAAAAACCTGAGTGAAGGCGATCTGGGAATGTGGCCCTGTAAAAGAGTGACAGCTGCAACACCAAACAAGGCCACCATCTTCAAAACGAACTGCTTATCAATCAAGCGGTGTAAGTAAACAGAGACAAGCTGGCACGCTCACAAAGGGCTCGACTGTCTCTTTACAAAGTTGGGTGAAGTTTCCTGATGGATTGCCATAGTTACGAAGCTAAGAAGGAACGGATAACTTGGTGTCGAACATGCAGCTCTCCAAGTCACTAGAGGAATCGAACATAGCCGAAGGAGGCTAAAAAGGGATTAAGAAAATACCATGCATGGTTAGTAATAGCAATCTCACCATCCTGATATTTTCCACTATCCTGATTTGTATGTACAAGACTGCAGTTTGTCCTTACCCCAAATTAATCCAATGAATCAAAAGCTGTTGCCAATAGCGTCCAAACTACGTCCTTCAATATTCAGAACAATTGCAATTACAGTTTCTGCATTCCAGGAGGAAATGTGTTTTTAATTAACTAGTATTTTGTGTGTGAATTTGCAATAATTGCATCACTAATAATACTTTTCTCTGTGTTCTAAACCCTACAGATGTAAAGCCTTTCCATTATCCTTCTGTGGCGGAGTGTCCCGCCCCTATTTATTATTATTTGTATTTTTGTTTGCGGCGCGGGTAAAAGCGCCGCGTCTTTTGTTATTATATTTAAAAACCCCGTGAGGATGCATGGCTGATCAGCTACTGATTATTTAACTAGCTGACAGTCATGCATCCTTACCAAACGCGTGCAGACTCTGGCCGAGGGATAATAAGATAATTACCAACTAGTTAATCCCTCGGCCAGAGTATATAAACCAGCAGCACTCTGCACTCGGGGTTGGGGTGTTGAGAGTGTAGAGGAGAGTACGGGAGAGCGGAGAGAGAAAAAGCAACATTAACAAAACAATTGCTAAGACGTGCTGGATTTCCCAGCACATCACTTACTTGTTTGTTTGTTCATTCGTTTGGCCCTTGTGCCCTTTTGTTTTGTGTTGTGTTAATTTGTTTAATATTTTGTTTATTAAATACGCTGAGTGCACTAACACTCAGCTTCAACCGCCCATCCACTGTTTGGTTTGAGTTACTTCCTGGTCCGTGACGTCATCCACATCACCACTGCGAGCCAGACTGTCACACCTTCTATGAAGTTAAAGCCCTTTTTTAAATGACTCTGAGCAAGAACTGCACATGTGATGTTGCTTTAACAAAGGCAATTACGGGGGTGTTTTCTCCTTGTGCAAAACATGTGAATGTGCATTAAAAAGAAAGTAAATAAAAGCATATACCTAAACTTTGGACTGTGCATAGGTTCAGTCTTCAGCCAGGATTGCTGTATTTTCCAGTAAGGTCTCTCATGGTTTAGTGTCGGGTATCTCATGGTTTAGAGGTTACTTTTCAATAGTTTTTCAATAGAATATGTATTGTGAGGAGGATTTCAAATTAGAATGGTTTAAGATTTTGGAGAGCAGCCTAACTCAATAAACATTAAATTGTCTTTACATTTCTATGATAAATGTTTACCTCTGCCATATTGAAACATGTTAATTAGGAATGGTATCAGTTTCCAGTCTGGAATGATTAATGGTGTAAAGGTTTATATTTAAATTGTGTGAGGTTTTTCTCACATCTCAAAACCACCACACGCATAATTGTCACAAGGGATGATTAGATGTGTTGTATTGCTATTCCACATACAAAGAAAATACAGTGGTTAAAACAAAATGGTGGCTTAACCTCATTCACATCACAATAAAAATGGTCAGAACAGCCTACTATGTGAGAAATAGGCAATTTAATATACAAATGTTTTGTCTAGGGCTCCTTTACCTTGGCGCATCCGGTAAAGGAGCTCTGTGTGGAGTGCAGGATGCGCCCTATAGCCTGGAGGTTGCCGGTTCAAGTCCAGCTATTCCACTGCCGGCTGTGGACGAGAGTTGCCAAGGGGTGGCGCACAATTGGCCAAGTGTCGCCTGGGTGGGGAGGGCTTAGGTCGGCCGGGGTGTCCTCAGGTCGGCCAGGGTGTCCTCAGCTCACCGTGACCAGCGACCCCTGTAGACTGGCCAGCCGCCTGCGGGCTTGCCTGTAAGCTGCTCAGAGCTGCGTTGTTCTCCGACGCTGTAGCTTTGAGGTGGCTGCATGGCAGGCCTGCAGAGTGAAAAGAAGCAGTCGGCTGAAGGAACACGTTTCATAGGACAGCATGTGTTCTTCTTCACCTCTCCCGAGTCAGCATGGTGGTGGTAGCGGTGAGCTGAGCCTAAAATAATACAATTGGCCATTTCAAATTGGGAGAAAAACGGGGTAAAAATCAAAACAGCCATATTGTGGAGCATTAGACAGCACTGGACTACAGTATAAAAAAGAAAAGTAAATAAATATTTCTAAATACAAAATATATGTTAGTTCTTTGTGAAATTATATATATATATATATATATGTTGTGAGCACTGCTAAGCGCCAGTATAATGTACCACAAGATTAATCTAATTGAATAAATTAAACCTCTAACCAGGTTCTAAAGTGCTTAATTGTTTAATTACATCTATTAAAACTGTAATGGAATGGCACTCCAGGACCAGAATCTTTATTTTCAATTGTAGTTATTCTCCATTTGGAAAATAATAAAGGTTAGAAAAGGAAAGTGAAGAGGTTGCCACTCTGAGCTTCTTTGCAACTTAAATGATATGTAGGACTTGAACTTTTTGGTGGATATGTTTGGAGAGTGTCCAATAATAAATCTATTGTACTTTAGAGGAATGTATTGGTTTGGAGCCGACTCAGGTTTTATATGGACACAACAGGAAAAGTGTTAATTGTGCAATACGTTTTAGGGGCTTTGTCACTTAATATGATGGCTTTTAATTTACTCTTCCTGCTTGGACCTGATCAGAAGCATGCCTGACTGAGCAGTTAGATGCTAAGAGCATGAATGTTGGATGTCAATCATAAGTTAGGAAGCGCCTTATCGGCACAATTCTCCAATAAGGGCCTGCAGAAGGGGGCCCATTGCTAACTAATCCTGTTATCCCCCTACATCCTTACTGGAGAATTGTGTCGATAAGATGCCCACTTACAGGCACAGTTTAATGCAACTGTAAATGAAAAGTTATCACAGCAGATAGATGCTTGTCTTAATGTTCCACCATAGACATGACCCAAACTGGAAAATATGACATTTAATATTGGAAAATGAAAAACTGCTAGGTATGAACATTTACATTTTGTTTTATAACCTACATGTTATAAACAGCCTTGGCCATTGTTTTTTTTTTTTTGTTGTTTGATTTTGTTTTTTTGAGAGAACACAACACAAAGGGACGAGCAAATTACAGGTGATGGTAGAAAATAAATATATAAACATATGCTCTGGAGTCGTAGGGGACCTAAACGCGAGGCAGCACAATCATTTGATGTCCCGTGTGAAATACTTCTTAACACAAGACAAGTTTGCTAGCAATTGTTTATGAGTATCAGAGTAAAGTTGTATTCCAGTAGCCATTCAATAATATCTAAATAGTTTTGGTAGTACTTAAGTAGTATACAGTATACTGTACCCTGCTGATATACTGGGCACTTTGTATTACCATTACCACCTACTGTATCATGACAAAAAGATATTTGGTTCAATAGCTGAATGTTGCATATCCAACCCCCCTTCTCCTAAGTGTGCTTGTCAGAACAATTTTAATAAACAACCAGAACTTTTTGTTTATCTAATTATTCCATCATTGCTGTGTGAAAGAGACTCCAGACTCTAGCACCTGCCATTGTTTTCTTTGTGATGGATTTAGCAAAAACAATATGTTATGTATACTTAACTTTGCAATATTTTACAGAATCATATACATGTAAAGAAAACAAACAAACAAACAAAAAAAAACATTGATGAGCAGGTGGTAAAATATCTATAAAAGGGGCCAAGTTGTATACAAAAACAGGTAAAAAAAAAGAGGGCTCCCAAATGGCGCATCTGGTAAAGGCGCTCCGCGTGGAGTGCAGGATGCACCCTATATATGGAGGTCACTGGTTCGAGTCCAGGCTATTCCACTGCCAACCGTGGACTGGAGTTCCTAGGGGGCGGTGCACAATTGGCTGAGCGTCGCCCGGGGGGAGCTTAGGTCGGCCAGGCACCTGCGGGCTTGCCTGTAAGCTGCCCAGAGCTGCAGTGTCCTCCGATGCTGTCACTCTGGGTTGGCTGCATGGTGGGCAGAGTGAAAAGAAGCGGTCGGCTGACGGCACACATTTCGGAGGACAGCGTGTGTTCGCCTTCACCGCTTCCAAGTCAGCGCGGGGGTGGTAGCGTTGAGCTGAGCCTAAAATACAATTGGCTATTTCAAATTGGGAGAAAAACAAGGTCAAATCAATTGGCGCCTACTAAACAAGAAGACGAACAAGAAGGTCTAGAACAAGACCTGTTTCCACTTTCTGATTTCATCTGTACATGTTGTTTTGTATGTGATGTTACAGTGTTTAGAGTGGTCCATAAAAAACACACTCATTTTCCTCCATCCTTTATTCTAATTTGTAATGAATTGTTATCTCAGACCATTCAATTGAATGGAAAGACAAGCCTGGCTGCAAACGGCAAACCACACTCTTCAAAGACAAAGAAGAATTAGTGGGGGTGGGGGGCAGGATTGAAGTCTTTAAAATCTTAAAAAGAGTCGACATAGTTAATCCTAAACAATACTTTAAGCACAGTACAGAAACCAGAACCAGAGGACTGAGACACGTCTTCACACAGAGAGTGGTGAGGGTATGGAATGAGCTACCTAGTCATGTTGTTGAGGCAGAATCACTTGACTCCTTTATTATCCAACTGGATAAAGTTTTAAGATTAATCAGCTACTAGGAACTGGATAATCTTAGTTGTTTATAAATGTCCTCATTTTTATGAACGTTTTACCATTCAACCTTATAGCAAGCTCTCTAGTCAAGAGATAAGCGTGTTTTATGCTGATGTCAGTATTATTAAGCCACTAGGAGATCTATTACAAAGTGATTTGAACACACACCCGATTTATCTGTCATAAACATGCACACCCAGAATCGCTTCCCCTTTGTGGGGTACAGTTTTGATCTTGATCTTTTGATTGACCTTCGCTGGCATTAGGAAATGAACAATAAGGCTTCTGAAAACTGTAGCAATAACCAATTTGTGATGTCTTTGACGATATTTTCTCATTAATTTTTCTTTATGATCCCTCATAATTAGCAGTATGAATGTGTCAATCTTTGCACAGCAGGGCGTTTTGGACTACTTCTTTGAAAGTATTGCTCGGGCCACAAAGAGCATAAAAAATTCTTAATAAGCAAGTTTGCAAAATCCAAAGGATCAGATTTAAAGACATGATTATTCTTTAAACTTTTTTTCAAAGACTTTGTGTGTCTTTCTGGTGATTTGATTTAGGGGTCATTCACTCTTTCAGTCATTTCACAATATACTCAATCAGTGACCCAAACTCCAAGTGAAACCCATACAAATAAACATAGACAATTTATTGAAAGTGTATATAGGTCTTTTTACCTTCAGTACAATGCTTTGTACAAATTGATTGAAGAATACATTTGTCACAGTAGTAAAGTATTCCTGATACAGATACTACTTCAGGCAAAATAAATACATCAAGGTAAAGGGATTGGAGTAAGGGTTTTATAACAATAACATTTAGTTTGTATTTTGTTTTATCCTAGCTGTATCCTAATAGGTCACAGCACATAATTACATCCAACATCCACTTTTATACTTACTTGACCTTCAGATCAATAGTTTTCCACTTCAACCCACAAATGCAGCCAATAGTTGCATTACAAAGTATACTGTGCAAGGTGGTGAATACATTCTAGTAGGAGTGAGCAAAAACAATACATCTTTAAATAGTTATACTTCCAGACAAAAATAGAAGTGCTTTTTGAATTTATAATAATTTCTATGAGAATGAAAGGATAATAGGATGAGTGTGACAGTAGGCTGCATAGGTAGTGAGAAAAGGCGATATTAAAGTATTTCTATACTGGAGTAGTGGTTAGGGCTCATTGTAGTCCTGAGTGCAATGCATTATACACGTGCACAGTGTGGAGTAGTGGTTTGGGCTCATTGTAGTCCTAGGATTCAAAGAACTAAGTCAATCTTTAATCTGTGGCTACAGATAGATGTATCTATATTTGGTAGATCTTTATTCTCTAAAGCTGAAGGTATCTCTAGATTAGTATAGCCTGCACTCTCACTTTATGTCAAAAAAATGATAACAGATATTAATGATGTATTATTAAAGTTTATTTGGAAGAACAAACCCCATAAATAAAAAAAATCTGATCAAGTTCCATGTAAACTGTCAAAATTTCACTGGCAAGCCTTAAAATCTTGGAAACTGTGTCATATTCATAATTTTTCCCCTAATAGGGAGTAACCAAAATGTTTCATTTGTGGTGGTAGCAGGCAATGTAATTACAGTTATGATCACCATAATGAGGTTACAAGCGGCTAGCGACAAAATAGCATATTATTATTGAATTCAAACTGGTGGGGCGGTGCCCCACAGCCCCTTATACACCAGCCGTGCCTGGTACTGTAGTAGTATTGCACTACTAGTAGTATTAACTAAACAATATCAAGTAGTAGTTTTTTGTAAGGCACATAGCTATATTTACAACAGTAGTAAAATTCAGATCAGTAATTCAGATCACCACCAAGCTTTCCAAAGCTTATAATTAGGCAGAAGAATATTATCCCTGTCCATCTCCCTTGTCCTCCTTTCAGAAATGTTCTATGTTTGGCACTCAGTCGCTTGTAGGCGTAAAACCACAGGAAGGTACTGACAGAGGGGGATGCTGCTTTTTTGTGTCCTGCCAATTCTGCTTTGATTTTCTCTTTCCTGTTTGCCTCGGTTGTATCAATTAGTATGCATTTAAATATTAAATTATTGGCCATCTTACATGAGCACACATTTAAATGGTGTTTTTGCCTCCTAATATATTCTGAAAGCTGATAGATTTAAATAAGTTCAGTGTGTTTCATGGGTGATATTATGAAAGGAATTGTAGCTAACAGAATCAACCTTCATGTAAATGCAAGACAGCTTTATGTTATTTTTAAAATAACAAAAGGGCACTGGTTACTGGTTTGTAATCAAAACAAACCCCTGAATATTTGGAATTACCTTGGTAGTTGCCCTTAGGGACGCAGTCAATTACCATGGCAATGCACTCTGATTAGGGTTCTATTGCCTAAACAAGAATATTCTCCTTCATATTGGTCTGCAGGTATTAGAGTCGTCCGGTCATGCCCAGCGAGAGGACTGGGATCCCAGGGAAATTTCCCCCGGGAGCCCGCTGCCCTAAAGTGGGCCCTAGAGAAGGCAAAAAAAAAAGAATAATTCTGGTGAATTATTACCAAACATTTCAAAATATTTATTTATTTATTTATTTATTTATTTATTTATTTTAAGTAACAGTGCCAAACACTTTCTTTGGTACTAAATTGTAATTTTTTCTTACAAAACACATTTTGAACTTTGGAAGTAAATTGAAACTATGTAGCGATCTGTGCATTTGTGTTTATGTACTGCTGTCTGTTTGTGTTATTTCCTCCCTGCTGTGTTCCGCTATTGCCTTTACCTTTTGTGTGTGTATTCCCGTACCATGTAACCCACTGCTGGTTGTCTTCCGTGGTCTCTTCCCATTGGTTGTTGTTTGTCTGTGCCCATTGGTCCTAGTGTGCAGCTGAGGGCCAATGGGATGTGCCCCAGGCCTGGTACCCTGTTTGCATAAAAAGGGGCGGGCTTAGCCTATAAGAAGGCACTGCGACGACAATTGGTGTGTTGTTCCTGGAATGCAGTGAAGTGGACA
This sequence comes from Acipenser ruthenus, assembly GCF_902713425.1. Taxonomy (NCBI): domain Eukaryota; kingdom Metazoa; phylum Chordata; class Actinopteri; order Acipenseriformes; family Acipenseridae; genus Acipenser; species Acipenser ruthenus. The sequence continues at coordinate 9,410,062 of NC_081197.1, forward strand.
GAACTGTGGTCTCTGAGTGGATGCTGAGTTAGCGTCCAAAACAATCAAAGAGTTAAACACTACAGTATGTTTGTGGAAGAATAAGATAAAAGGAAAGTTGGTATTTAAAGCTTCACTCTGGGCCACGTAAATATAATTCATTAAACTGGGGCCTATCAGAAATGAAACACACTCTTGCTATCTTTACAAGATACCCCCCATTTATTAGAGGTCATCATTTTTAAGAAGTCAATTTTATTTCCCACCAGATGTCAGAAAATTTAACATCAAGTGTCAAGCATATTTGTAAATTCAGGCTGTTCGTGACGCATAAAAATGTAATAGCAAATTCATCTCCACGACCTTAAGTTAATTCATTATACAGAGCAGGGGTGAAATACTCACAAAAAAGTGCAGGTACTCGTATACGCAGCCGGGTGGAGCAGACCTGTGGTTCCATTTTTTTCCTACATGTAAACATAAAAAATTGTAGACAATCTGAGTGCTAATGAAAAAAGACTTCTGAAATGTATAGCTATCGGTACACAATACATTTTTGGATACAAAGTAAGCCTTAAAAAATAAATGATAAATTATAACCAATTTGCCATAAACAAGGAAGCTAAAAGCTAAAAATACTGAAAGGTTTGTACCCTCTGCTTGTATCACTCAGTCATGTGCTGTAATATAACACTAAGTTAAACCTTAAGAAGTAATAAGAAATGTTACACCATACAGAAACGCTGTAGAGAGATAGTTTTGTTTTACAATATCTTATATAAGGGGTGATACATATACACCTTCTTCAATTGATTTTTCATCATAACTTGATCTTCTTCTCCCAAGCACTATCTCTCTCTCTCTCTCTCTCTCTCTCTCTCTCTCTCTCTCTCTCTCTCTATATATATATATATATATATATATATATATGGATCAGTGGTTGGAAATGCTGGCCTGTGATTGGTTAAAACCTCATCATAGGAGCAAAATTAGATTGAACTATTGCCCTAACATCCTTACACCACCAGGCAATAGTCTCCATCTGTCATGTGATTGGTTCACATCACTGTCTGTCCCGCCCCTTTTCAAAGGAACACCGTTCATCTTCACTCCTCACAAGAGAAAATGGTGAAATGTGAAAAAAACTGCTCAATAGCGATTCTGTGACTTAACAGAAAATTAATTACAAAATATACTACAAAAGAAAGATGCTCCAAACACAAAAATGGTGATCAAAACATCACTGTCACTGTTTTCGGACTTTCTGAAATTCAAACAAATTAAACAAATATGACAAGCAGGATATAAACTTATGCAGCAGTCAGCAAACCAGACAGAGAAAAACAATGTTAACCATGAGGTATGAACTTTATTTTTTTTAATGTTTTTAATGTTATTTATGTATTTACTTATGTTGTATCAGCTATATTTTAACAAAATATATGTCGATATTTATTTACGTGTGCTGTATCAGTTATATTTAAGCAAAAAATATAAAGTCATATTTACTATCTAACCATGCCTCACTTATTTTCTTGAGTGATTCATATATTAAATAAGTACTGCAGATTCAGCCATAGTGAAAAATTAAATGCCCCTTGGGAAGACTATTGTTACCTCCAGGGTGCAATAGGTTTAACTCTAGTCTTCCCTCAGGTCAATATTTTTCCACTATAGCCCTCCTCTCCAGTCCATATTTACTTGTATTTACATGTGTGTGTATATAAATGTCAGGCTGTGCATTTCTTAGTCACTTTAAACATGTTATAAACCTAATTACATTGTGTCATCTAGTTCTGAACAATAATTGTTCACTTTACCAAGATTTCACCATGCATTTAGGACTGTATATTATGCCACTTTGACCTTAATGCTGTACACCCTTATAAACCTATGTTTCTCAGTTTGTAAACACATTCAACTTATAATGAGGGCTGTTGCAGAACTCAATATATTATATGAATGAATAAGATGTTTGCCGATACAGCAGTGACATTTGAAATTATGAATATTAGATGCATTAAAGATTTCTTTTGTGCATGCTGTGACTCTTTCTAGCCCTTTTCATGTCATTATAATTTGCCAGTCATGGAGGTCTGTATTTGTGAAGCATTAGCCTGCCAGTAAACACACAGGATTGGCTTTCACTGAAAGGAATCAGGCGTTATAGTTAAATTTTGTATTTCCATGTAACAGGAGACATCATTTGACAGCACATATGTTTGACTGACAGCTTTGCTAAAGTATTGCTTTTTAAAGATATATTTAATAGGAAGCTCCAATGTATTTAAACCAAGGAAGAAAATATTTAATGGTTGACTTAACTTGCTGGTCATGTGTAGTTTTTTATTGAGTGGGCCACTGCACACAAGTTCTTAGGGGAACTTGCATTTTTTCACTGGGGAAATTCTGTCACAATAGTATGCTGTCAAATGCTTCCATATACTGTAATTTAGGAAGCAAATGTCAATTTCTTCCATTACTTATAAAAAGCGATACTGCTTGATGCTTTAACACTACAACCGCAACGGCAGTTTGAGGTTTCCAAGTTTAAATTACTCTGCGTGTCGGAAAGTTATGCGGTTGTCCGTTTATGACTTTTCCTAAATACATGTATTAAATACCATTTCGGCAGAAAAATTTCGATCAGAAAACTGCAAAGCAACAGGCTGCAGCAGCTCAACCTGGATTCAATGCTGCACTGAGAAAACGTGTTACTTTCATTTTAAATTTAATTTTTTTTTCCGTTTTGTATGTACATATACCTGTGTACACACTAGTTTACTTTATTACAGGTATTCATTTTTTGAAGTAGTGCTTTATATGTGGTAAGTTAGAAAATAAACCCTTTTGTGTTTAATTGTTCATTTAAATACAACGTTTCAGCTGTGCAGATGTTTGATATGTCATGTTTGAATAATACTTTTGAGTTGTATCCGATAGTTTATCTTTCATTTTAATATTGATGTTGTTTAAAATATATTTTAAATAACTTGCAATCATAAAGTAATAGCACGTACATTTATATTGTAGCCAGTATTATTTTTACACAAAATACCCAACCGATCCAAGCTTTCAACACCTTTGTTTAAAATAAAGTAAAAAGAGCAATTTTGCCATTTAAAAAAGTATAAGAATTGTGGGGCTGTACAAATGATATGAGTTATAGTTACAGCCAAGTTACATAACAGTTCTATATTGGCATAACTTTAACATCAAATATAGATGATAACAGTAACGTTTGACTTCATAACTGTAGCTAGTCATATAACTGATCAAATAAGCAACCAGCAGTTTCAGAGAAAGAATTAACAATACATTTTGTTTTTAATTTTTATTTTGAAGGTCTAAATGAAATTAAAAAACAGCATCAAAATATGGTGACTTCACAAAGTCACTTGAAATAGGACCTCGATTTTACGTCTCATCCAAAGGCCAAACCGTGTTCTCTTATATTTGGGTAAGACAGACAGCTGTCGCTATGTTCTCATTTTGATCATTCTATCACTGTTTTGCTTTACTGTACAGCTACGCTCGTACTTCCTACAAGTAGCTAACTGGCAATAAGCCAGCATTCCTCAAGCATTGGCAGGCTTCAGCTGAATAAAGATTTAAAGTGCAGTGGTGTTCATTAGATATAGCTGTTGTGTAAGGGTCAAGCATTATGTACATTTACATTTTCATAGGCACCTTTCTAATGAGATTTGGGTTTAGATTTCTTTCAAAATAAAATGCCATAAACAATACTATATTTCCGGTTGTGTAGAATTAAACGTTTGCTTGTTTTATTCCTCTTTTTGCATATTCCAGTGACATGTTTTTTTCTTCTTGTTGTGGAAAAATACATTTGTTAGAATACAATCAAATGTAGAGGAATGCCCCTGTGTTTTATGTGGCTGACGTGTAGGCGGCAACCTTTGACACTCTGCTCACTGTCAACCTTGGAGACAGCTCAACTCACTGTTGATTGGCACGGATCGCTATTTCTGCAGCATGCTGCTCTATCTAAAACCTCCTACACATTCTCTAAGAAACTGGGAACAGTAACCTTTTTTTATTATGCAACACACAAAAAAAAAAAAAAAGTTGTCTGAAATTTCTGTTTTTTTATCGACAAATAGAAAGATTGAACCTTTTTCCAGCATTATATCTCCTTACTTTACTCTGGAAGGAGGTATATGTGTGTTTATTTACACTTTTATATCCTCTTCAGTCACTGCGTGCATAATTGTAACACATTAAGTTTCCTGTCTATGTATCTATTTTATAATGCATACACTGAATGTGTTTTTCAAAGTTTTGGCAGGGTAATGTCTCGAACTCCATAGAGTTCACACAAACTATTTTAAAATTTCTAGAATTTAAATAAAAAAAGTTGTGACCAAAGGGGATATAATAGTACATTCATCTGAGAATTGTATCTATGATTTTGGAAGATATGGTTTTTCCACTTGCCTTAAAAAGCACAGAAAAAAAAGCTTTATGATTAGCATTATATTCTCTGAAACTGATTGCATCATTGTATAGAAGCATGTGTCTCTTGGATTTCTATGTGGACTGATTCATATTGAGTGAATTATATTTTTCTTCATTCTTAATGATGCCTCATACTGTACTGAATGACTTCCTGAATATTTGAAATGTCTTCTTATAAAAGAGTTGCATTTTTTTAAAGATCACTACTGTCCAATATCACTTTTTAGTAAAGACTTTAAAGTATTTGCTAATATTAGGCAAAATATTAAAATCCATAATCTATGCTGACCAAGTACCTTTCTTTTACCAAATACCTATCTTTTACTTTAACAAACATTCTGCAGATAACTAGGAATGTAAAAATTCAAAATAATTGATTGTTTAATGGGGATATCCAATTGCAAAGATTAAACTAATACAATCATTTTAAAGAAATTGAAAATAACAGACTGCTGTTCATCATAAGTCACTGCTCTGGGGAGCTTCTGGCATTTACAGCTTGTTTTGCTTCACTGATTCATATCAGCAATCTGACCACTTGAGAAATGATTTGAGACAGCTTTCTTCAAGATCTTCAATTTGGATGTAAAAGCATTTTCTTTGAATATTGTATGCAGTTAAAAATGTGGAGATGGTTATTGTTTGCAATACCTTAAAATAATTACTATATACAATATAAATTATATTGCTTATGTTTCATAACTGCATATGATACAATATAGAGTCAGGATGCATATTTGGTTTCAAGGATGTTAATTGGACATGCCTAATCATTGTATGATATATGCCTGGATTGAACACTTAAAAAGACTTTAGCAGGATGTGTCAATGCAGGTAATCTCTTTACAGTTATCACAATCTGTTGACGAACATATTTCTACATAACCTTTGTCTCTGTCAGGTAAAGCAATGATATTCAAGGAAAGTTGTGCTACGACAGGTATTGCCACCTGTCTACTCTCTGTGGTATCAAGCATGCTTTACAGCAAGTACTTCAGTAAACTACTAAGCTGGAGAATCTCATAGCAGGAAAAACGGTAGATGTACCATACAATATGTGTATGACCAAAATTAAACATTGCTTGATGTAAGGACACACCTTTTTCCACTCTAAAACTCATAGTAGCAATATCTGAATATCTGGGACAGAGAGCCCATGTGACTGAGAAAGCTTTGAAAAGGATAATGGCCAGTATTTATTTTAATGGATTTTCAACATTTAGACCTTTGAATTATAAATATGAAAAGGGAAAGTCTACTTTAGACTAAAATATAGTACGGTTTCTGTAAAGCCTTAAAGTTTAGAGCCCCAAGCCTATCATGCATCAGGCAGTGGATAGGAATGTATTATATTTAAACATCCTTTATAAAGAATATATTTGTTTCCTAAAGGCTACATTGATAGAAAAGGCAATCGACCAATCTTTCTCAATATAGCCTTACACCCTAAAGTAACAGAATGAATGTTGAGTCAGTCTGTTGGAACATTAATGCATTGCTCAAATTTCCAAGTCCCTCCAGTGTCATTTTATTAGAAGTTGTTTTGTGGAACATATACCCTCCTGTTTAAATCGTCTCTGATCAGATTTATTATTGAACGTTCTGTTCCTGTAAGAAGGACAAACATGCACGTGTCATTCAATGGATAGTTTTGGTTGCTGTAATGGTAATAGTGATTTAAATTCATTAGCTTCACTGTTAAGTTGATTACTGTGTTGCAGTTAATGCAGGGTTTGGGGATTATAATGGTAATTCTCTTCAATGCTTCTTCTACAGAACGTCAAGACACACTTATACTGTCTATGGGATCACATCTGTTAATTGCACAAACCTATAATTTCTCTCCAGCTTTAAAGTTAGTTTCAAGTTTAAACAGTTTTACCAGCATAATACACCCCTAAGACTAAACTGGTCCTATACTGAAGTAAGTGTAAATAACAAAATAATGTTCATAGCAGGAAACTAGCCTAAGACTAAAAACAATTGCTTACAAGTAACTGGTCTTTACCGGAACTTGCTAGTAGAAAACCTGTTGCACTTTCTTCAAAACTTCAAAACAATGACCTTATCTCCACATTAGTAACCCTGCACCTCCCCTCATTAAACCGAAACTATCTTAATGAAACCTAATACGGCCTAATCAAAAAGATTCCTGCACATCCTTTCTGAGTATATAGACCGAGATGCATTGTCTCTTCACTGAAATGGCTTCCTAGCAACCAAACCTCCAAAATGGAAAAATGATCAAGATAATTTTAATCATATCCTGATGTAACTATCACTATTACCTGCTGTATTATTGAATTGTGGTTTGTCAAACTTGTACTTTACTTGAACAAAAGTTATTGTATTTCTTGCTCTTATTGTATTACTTGTATTGTAACGCTTGAAATGTTTTTGCTTACGATTGTAAGTCGCCCTGGATAAGGGCGTCTGCTAAGAAATAAATAATAATAATAATAATAATAATTTTGCACTATATTAAAAGAGGACTATGAGAGTTTTAAAAAAAATAAATAAATAATTGAAAAGTTCCTGAATCAGCATTCATCTGGTGCCTTTGAAAGTGGTGCATCAATCACTGCCAGGGGAGCAAGTTTATCGTACAAGTGTCTGTAACTCACACTCTGTCCAATCAATATCTCCTTGCCGTGACTGATACTCTATCATGCCGCTCCTGTTGGGTGATGGATCCATGTATTACCTGGCAGCAGGCAGTCTGCTATTCCACTTGCTGCATTACTGATTTCTATAGTTAACATTGCGTTATAACTTCTCCTCCCATGCATAAATCACTTGGAACATCACAAATATACAGAGCCCGGGAGGGGACATGAGAAATATATATATATAGATAGATAGTAAGCCATGTGCATGAGATAGGTATCTCGTGGCCATGAGATAGTAAGATGTGTGCACAAGATATATATATATATATATATATATATATATTTTTTTTTTTTCTGATGTCCCCTCCTGGGCTCCGTACAAATATGTACCACTTTCAGAAAACACCTCCTTCTAGGAAATCAATGAACCAAACATAAATGCACATGGATAATTACCCATTATGAAGAACTGAGCTATACTGGGGTACAGGGTATATAGCAGTCTAGTTTTCAAACACTAGAAATATAATTCACATGCTGTAAACAAAAAAAAAACGACAGTGAAGACCTAATCAAGCTTACTGTCTGGTAAATCCTAATTAATTTATAAGATTTCACAGATATAAAGAGTGAATTTCTTTCACTACATATGTTCAGGCATTTGTTTTACAATTGTTTCCATATGCAGTGGAACATCATGTGATATGCTTGCTTATTTCAGAATTACCCAGTTCCTCCAAAGCTATTCAGCGTCAGAAAGATGCACTTACTGCAAAGCGTTCATGTACGTTCTATGTTATCTTTGAAACAGATGTCTTCTGTCATTTAAGATAAGGTTACTGTAGTGGGGAAAGAAATTCAATTTGTTTAAAATTCAATATTCTGACTTTAAATGGATGGCAGGTCTTCCAGATATTTATTCAGCAGAAACGCCAAGTTCAGTTGAACACAGGTTAGCATTCTGTATCTGCCTAGAGTAAAGTACACAGCAATACCCGTCACATTTGCTTACGATTGTAAGTCACCCTGGATAAGGACGTCTGCTAAGAAATAAATAAATAATAATTAGCATGTTGTTGGGGGAGGGGTTTTGAACATTCAGGGCAGTTGTCTGTACTAGCATCCCAATTGACTGGCATAGGAATAAGCTGGCCAGTGGTGGGAGTACACTGACACACTACTAATAAGTGGCATGGGTTTCCCCTGTTGAATTAGTCCCTGTTTAGACAGGCCGTGTATAGGATTGGGTTGGAATCCTGTGTGTTAGCAGTCAATGGCACTGGGTGTGATTAGCTAATTAATTGCAGAAGGGCTGCAGAGGGACAAGCAGCTGCTGCGTGTGTAGGGGGCAGTTAGACAAGTCTTGTATGGCTCTATTGAAAAAAGAGATAAAGAAAACTAGTGACTAGGTGAATAACGATTGCTGGTGTCCTCCTTCCACACCACATAACACCACTTGATAGGCATCCCCCTTTACAATATTCTTTTGCCATATACAGCCACCCCAGTGCTTCATAAAGGTCCTAATTCAAATGACCTTTTAGCTGGGAAAGGACTGGTCATTTCAGGGAGGTTTGGCTTTCCTTAACCACACTGCAAACACACTAACTGTCCATTGCCTTATGTGCTACACAATGATGTGTTCATTCAAACCAAATCAATACAAATATACATCCGATCTATTTATTTTTACCTGTTAAAATGTTAGACTAAAGTCAATTTTGTTTTACTAAAAATGGTCATAGTAAGGATTATGTGTGACCTCTGTTGTAAGAGCTGGGAAAGAATTCAGAGGCAAGAAAATAAATGCTGTGAGTTTCATCTTGTACACCAGCAGCATAGAGAGCAAAGGCAGATATTTTACAAGTGACTTTTTTACTACCCCTGTACCTTAGGGGTATAATTAGAATTGTTTTGTATTTGACTTCTTGGAATGTAGTCCAGTGAACCAACACATTTCAGGCACATCACCTACCATGCTTTAGTTTACGCCAGTTAATGTGAAAATAAAAATAAAACAAACAGCAGAAAATAAACATGGGGACATGTAGGAAAAAATGATTAATGTGCTTCTATAAAACAAGTACCACCTAGTAATGAATATTAACCTTCATAGCAGAAGTTAATTCTTACTCCGTGCATTTATTTTCTTGTTTCCTAAAAGCAGTGGGGGAAAAGTAAGTTGTACCACAGCATGTATCTGTGTGTGGTTGTGATATATACCACTACATTTTATTCCCCCATAAACATCAAAATAATGAAATCAGATAAAAACACTTATTTCCTGGCAGGCTTATTAAGTACACTGTTCTCGATAAAGTTGTCAGTTCAAGGTTGGGTAATTTTGACATCAGGTTTGAAGAAGGTTATAGAGGAGCGGTTACTGGATTTGTAATTAGTTACTATGGATTTGTAGGGCTTAAGATGAGGAGTAAAAGGAGCTCTGGATTTTCCCGCAGGGTCCATAACTTCTAGACTGGCTAGCAAACACATACTCTTTAGGATGAAAGAGGTGTTTACGATATTGTTAAAATTGATTTGGTTTCCCAGTGGCATAATTTCATCTCGGGGCACCGGCAAAACAAGTACACTAATGTACCCTTTTCTCAGTAATTACATTTAGTGCAGAGGAAAGACAATTAAATCCAATTTATGACGTATTGGACAGATTATGCATGCTCAGTGTAATATTTGATATTGCATACCCTTTAACCAAGGCTACTGATAGTGAATTATTTTCTAATAACATGCATCTGAGAAATTCAGTCTTTTATTGAGTTGAATATCATGAAGGGACATCATAAATTATGTTTCTTCAAAAGTGATTATAAACATTCTCTTAGGTTAAGCAATTATTTGAAAACTGAGAGTGAATGTCTAAGGTTTTGTGAACTGGCAACATGATCGAATTAATCAGAAAAACAGCCCTTCAAGTTTTGTGAATAGGGTCCTGGAAACATGAATTTTCAGTGCGTTTACATGAATGTAAGAGCGAGTTTTGTTTTGTTATATTCCCTTTTCAATGTCTATAGATCAAAATGTTGGGGACACTAGTACTTTTTGTAAATATTATAGCTCGACAACTTCATTTTTTTTATCGTAAAAAAATCAACAAAATGGGATCAAGACGAGGAGAAAGGAAAGTATGATAACTATTTTTTTTATAGGTTTTGCTTGGCAGGTTATAGAACAGCATCTTGTGTAAGGTGGAAATAAAAAGCAGGCGACTGGCACATAATGGGGAGAACATAATGATTCTGGATTATATCATAATATGTAGTCCAAGGGATGCTTTTCTATTTTGTATGTATTTGTCCGAAACAAAAACAAATCTATAAAATAATTACAAATTGATGTTAGATTTCAGTCACTGATCACTGATTGTTTAGTTACGGATAAAGTTATATTATTCATTTAAATAAAGTAATAGTATTTGCTCAAAAGAAAACTTATTACAACTATAGTTGTTCACACAGTGATTGTCTATACTGTTGGTGCAGCAAATAAATTCTAGCTAGGTAAAATGCAATTGCTTTGCAATGTAGACGTTCACACTTTAACTCAATACTTTGTCACATTGCAATCATTTAAAAAAATGAGCAAAACCGCAAAAACAAGTGCACAGTTATACTATTACACATGTATTTCATGAAAGCTGAGGTTTATTGCTTTGTTCAACGTGCAATGCACTGTTAGATTACAGTCGTAAAGCAAGCTGTGACACAAACGGGATGACCAACGCTCCATAAAGACATCGAACCTCTCAATGTACGACATGTTGTATCAGAAAGATATGTAAACAAACAAACAAACAAAAACATCAAATAACTGCAAACTGCACCTCTGCAGAAGCAACAGATGCACACAGAGAGAGTCTTTTTGAACTTCAAATGTTATTTTTTAAAGGTATGTAAAAACTACAGTTTGTGTTTGCTGTCCTTTAGAAACCCCACTGAATGTTATATAAAATGAACATTTCTGTTTATAAGTGTATACGCTGTGAATCTTGCCGATTTACAGGATTACAAATTGAACCTGATGTTGTGAAAAACATAATAAATAAATACATATTTAGATTAATTTTCCTTTTTTACCTACTTATATAGACAGACTAATTATATTTTTATGTAGGTATATTGTATTGTACTGTATTTAAAAAAAGCATCCCTTCACACACCATTTCCCCCTTTGTGACTGCTCCGTGATTTTTAGTACAAATTTCCATGACAAAATCCCAGCCTTACTTATGACTAACTGAGAAGTGAACTCTTATTTAAAGTTTACTCAAGGTATTCAATTAGTTTTAAAGTATGTGGCACTTATAAGGTAGTAGGGGGCACCCTTCTCATGGAAGCATGTAGCGCTGAGGGAGGGTAGAGTGTGGGAGTGGGATAGTCCCCCCTCCCAGTGGGTAACATTTTGAAAAAGGGATTAAAATGGTGCATTCTGGCACATTCTTGCATGTTTTAAGCATGAGCTTGACTAGTAGTGGTCCGCTTGCAGTGTCTGACAAGGTATTCCATTAGTGTAATGAAGGAGATTTATTTCAGCACTGCTCACAGCAAGGCAAGACCAACAAGAAGAAAATGACTTGGAGCATCAAGGTCCCATGCAATACTGATATTTGCTTTTAATCAAAACAGTTTAATAGTTTTATACTATACGAAGTAAATTGCTGAAATAGTCTGATTCAGATCCTGTTTTTGACTCATCATCCGAAAGGAGGCCAGAAATTATCATACAATTAATATGACAGGTTTCATTATCTTTTACGATTTGAAGTGACTTTAGAGCTCTTTTAAACATAAACCTATACATGGCTATTGATGATTACTGGGATAATCTTACATCGATTTCAAAACTGCTGCATGGACGATACACACACACTGTCCTTTGCTGGGTAGACAGGAAGTGCGCGAAACTAGTTGTGCAGTACCATATAAGTATGTTGCTACAACTGTTTAAATAATGTACCTGTAGTTTTTCTTTTCATTGTTAACATCCTGACAACTTTCTACACATATAACTTTAAAGTTTGTTTCAAAGCTCTTTTCAAAATGTCCGCTAGTACACTGGGGTTTGAGATCTGGCCTCTAAATCACTACAGGAAGAGCGGTTAAAAAAAACAAAAACAAAAAAAAAACATAACAAGTGCTCTGGCTTTTCTGTTCTTTACCACATCATGGATTGTTATTGCTGTGTTACCTGTTTGACAATGTGGGCAATAATCCTTACACTATCAGTGCACTCGAGCAGACATATTGAAAAAAGCTTTAAAACAGACTTTAAAGTTGTAAGTGTAAAAAGTTGTCAGGATGTTATTAGAGGTACATTATTTAAACAGATGTAGCAACACGTGGGGACATGTAATACTATATTTTCAGAACCCCGCTACTTACTCTAAGAAAATCAGGCAAATTAAAAGACCTATCAATCGCACTTGCGTCTTATTTTTTTAAAATTACATAATAACACACAGTTAGGACTTATGACTGGTTTCAAAGACCTCGATCAGTTTAACATGGTAGTAGATTAGTGCTTGGTGGAGTGTGTGGAAGCAGCTTATTTATACGCTATACACTACCTAAAGCATAATAAAACCCAATTCAAGATTTTGAAATTAGAAATGTTACTGTATAGTAACTCCAGTGGATATTCATGCTTGACCAGTTTTACTCTACCTAGCTGAAGTTTTTGATGGGCTTCTGTGTGATGGTAGTAATTTGAATATCCTTGCCTTTTTTACAAAATCAATATCACTTTGGAGTGACTGACTACTTTAGTCTTCTTAATGAAGGATTGATACCAGCATTAACTGTGTACAGGCCAACCTGATTAATCTGCTGAGTTCAGGAGCTGAACCCTCTCAGAGCAGAGTCTTGAGGCCTGACATTGATGGGAATAGCTGTAGATTAGCCGTCAAGTGGAGATCAGATGTCCGGTACCTCTGTATTATAAGGAGAGGGACATTCAACCTCTGAATTCATCCTGACAAGATCTTGACCAAGAAGGGTCAACCAAACCCCAACATGGCAAATATATTGCTAGGTCGGCAGTTTATGGTACAGTACATCTTTTTTTTCAGAGAAATTTTATGTATATGAGACAGCAGGGGTGTCAGACAGTATTAAAAGGCCAACTTAGCTAAAAGAGAGAAGAAATGTGACCTTGTGCTATCCTGTTCAAGACAAAAAAAGATCAGATGCATTTAAATGGCTGTCAAAAAAAAGCAAATCCTTTTTAGTCATGATAGATAGAGGGCTGATAGTTATAGGTGTACAGGTTATATCAGGTCTTTTCAGATACCTTTACGTGAATATGGGACAGGAAGTATAAGCTGAAAAAAGACAAACAGCAACGACAAAGAAATAAACACATTGATATTTCCCTGAGGGCTCTGATTCCATTATTTTCCGTCACATTGGGAAATTGTGTCGCACAAAACAAATTTATCGTACATGTAAAAGTATTGTGTATGTACCATATCGAACATTGTTTAGCATCTATTTAGTGTCAAACTGAATGAGCAAAACACCAGAAAACTGGAGATGCAGCATTTACTAATATTCCTTAAGATGAAATGTGGTCACAATAGCTCTGAAATCAAAATTCCCATTGGTTCAATACCAGTTGCAAAAAGGGCTGTAGTTTCTTGTATTCCCTTATGTGTTTTTAATGGTGTTTTGTTAAGCCTACACATCAATGTGCATCCTTATTGTGTTCTCTAAATCTTCATAAAAATAAACAATTAGTGCTTTTTTATTGCTTAAGTTGCCTATTTTTATACATTATGCATATGAAATGCCTTAGATCTCTCTTGAAAAATGCATATTCCCACAGTGTATTAAATGGCAGAACTTCCTTTATGATGAATTTATTGCAGTGTTAAAGCCTTTCACAAGCTGAATATGCCTTTGGAAGCTTTTACATACTGTACTGTACTTTATTTAGCAGACAATTTTATCCAAGGTGACTTACAGAGACTAGAGTGTGTGAACTATGCATCAGCTGCAGAGTCACTTACAACTGTGTCTCACCCGAAAGACGGAGCACAAGGAGGTTAAATGACTTGCTCAGGGTCACACAGTGAGTCAGTAACTGAGCTGGGATTTGAACCGGGGACTTCCTGGTTACAAGCCCTTTTCTTTAACCACTGGACCACACAGCCTCCTTTGTATTGAGTCCCCATCCTTTTATACTGATAAGCACTTAGCATGCAATATTGGATGCTCAGTATGATCCACCCCACACAGTGTTCTTTTGAAATGTGCTGTACTGTACTTTGTCCATAGGGCTTTCTATTTATTCTTCCCCACTGTAATGTGAGTTGATTTTCTCAATCTTCCTTGTTAGACCCTCATTAGATGTGATTTGAAATTTCGTTTCAGAAATGATACCTTATTATAGAACATTTGTAATTCTACTTAAATGACAAAGAACATGACAGCCAATTAGCCATAATCTTAAAGAAACAGGACTAATTCATTGGGAAGTGGATAGACAGATTACACAGCGGTCTGTAATTTTAACTCATTTAGATAAGTCAACCATATGTATGAAATTACCCCATAAATGCCCCCTGCCATTCATAGATAATAACTGTAGCAATGCACTGCAGTGAATAATGAAGAGGGATTATAAGTCTATTTTAATTATGAGGTCTCTCCATCCAATTAAATAAAAAAAGACAATACCATCACTAGTCTAGTTGATATGACTGTTTATTAGTGACATAAGGATTTAAATATCCAGAAATAATAAAATAATATCAATATGATGAATTTCAGGTCACTGTGAACTGTATTTACAGTGTGGTACAACTTCTTGTAATTCATGTTCATGAAGTTTAATCATGTTGGAACAAGCACTTCTGTAACTAAGTTCCCGTTTTATAGTAAAGTTTGTCCCAATTTGTTTCTTTTTTTTTTTAAATTTAGTAGTTGCCAATTAATTTTTTTGTTATTTTCTCCCCAATTTAGTAGTGTCCAATTATTATTTTTTTAGCTCAGCTCACCGCTACCAGCCCTGGACTCGGGAAGGGCGAAGACGAACACACACTGTCCTCTGAAGCGTGTGCCGTTAGCCACCCACTTTTTTACACACTGCAGACTCACCATGCAGCCACCCAGAGCTACAGCGTCGGAGACAACGCAGCCCTGGGCAGCTTACAGGCAAGCCCGCAGGCGTCCAGCCAGACCACAGGGGTCGCTGCTGCGCGGTGAGCCGAGGACACCCTGGCCAACCTTACCCTCCCTCCCCCCGAGCGATGCTCGGTCAATTGTGCACCGCCCCCTGGGAATTCCCGACAGTTTTTTTCTTAAAATTGATGTCTAGAAGTTGACGACAAGATATGTATTGAACTTTTTAATGTTGCTTTGCCTTATTCTACTGTGTTTCTTTTAAGCTAGACATTGTTACGTAGTTATCTATCATGAGGTGGGGTCTGCTAATAGAGCTTCTTGAATGGTAAGCAGTAAAAGGTCAAGCTATGTAAAACAATAGCAGAAGCGCTAGCAGAGGTGTTTATTTAAGTCTTTTATTTCAAGGTACTGTATGGGGTTGTGCTTCTTGATCATGACATATCACACATTTAGCAAAGAGAAGCTATATTATAATATAAAATAGTTCGTTGCCACAGTAATACTGGGTATATGTTATTATGCATTTATCATGAACCAAATCTAAACTATCGCTAAACATGTCACTCCACCTGACAAAAAAGCAAGACACTGCGTAGTAGTTGGAAAATAGTTTTATACATTTCACTGCAGCATTATAGTAAATTCATAGAGAATTGTTTATTAAACATACATACAAACATATATACATTTTCCGTCTCATGAAAGGTTTACAAATCTTATCTGTACTTCGAAAGTATGTAAAAACAACAACAGACCACAATAGTCCGGGAACATTTACACACCATATACATTAAAAAAAAAAAACGTAATTAGCTGGAACAAGAGTAGGATACAATATGTAAAATGTAGGACCTTGGGTTTTTTTCTGTCAGTTTTTCTTATTGTAATGTAATGTTCCCCAAGGCTTAATCACATACCTGTCAATCAACTTTTGAAAACACAAAATCGGGATTAGGTGGGTGGTGCAATCTGTTGTACCTTTTTTACTGTTTCTCCTGTAGAGCAGCGGCGACGGGTGGAGGGGGGGTTCAGGTGCGTGGCTAAGTATGGGAACTTGCCTCGTGCACTGAATGCATGCCTGCCACAGGGCTCCCCTGGGTCTTAAACCCTTCTAGGTACAGATGGGGATTGCAGTAACCACACACCAGCCATGACATAAAGGGTTTAACAGTAGAGTTTTGAGCAAAATATGGGAGAAAATCTGTCCTGGGAGATGCCCGGGAGAAGGGTCCAAAATACGTGAGACTCCTGGTGAATACGGGAGAGTTGACAGGTCTGTAATCATAATGTGGCCCTTCTGACTTATATTAGAACTAGGGCTTCTGATTTTTGGTTTTAAACAATAAAAAACGATAAAACACCCCTGATACAAAAAAAAAGAAAATGGTGTATGCCAATAAATACTGAAACAACAGTGGAAATGGTTATTCAATTCACATTGACCACTCCTTTCTCATTAAAAAAAGGAGGCTGTGTGGTCCAGTGGTTAAAGAAAAGGGCTTGTAACCAGGAGGTCCTATGTTCAAATCTTGGCTCACTCACTGCGTGACCCTGAGCAAGTCACTTAACCTCCTTGTGCTTCGTCTTTCGGGTGAGACGTTGTTGTAAGTGACTCTGCAGCTGATGCATAGTTCACACACCCTAGTCTCTGTAAGTTGCCTTGGATAAAGGTGTCTGCTAAATAATAAACAAAAAAACTACCTTTCCCAGTGCAGCTGGGCAATGTCCCTCCTTCATGACTTGTAGCTATCATTGATTTGTTATGAATACTTTAAACCCACCCCAACTACTAAGTCGCAGCACATTCTTACATTTCTATTGGAGACTCTGAGATTTCAAATTAGATTACAATTAGGAATGGAGGCATGTTCGTGGGATTCAAAGATGAATTTCAAATTGTGGCAAAATGTAAAAAAATACCTAAACACAAAACCCCCAGAAGAATGTACCCATCACATTAAGGATTTCGTTGTGGAAGACAGCAAAGGAAAGAAGGTATAACTTAAGTGTGCAAGTATTGTGCAAGTAAGGTTGTCTCTTTATAATCTGGTACAATATTTCAAACCATAAAAGGTAAATTGTAAAGGTGTGTCATATTTTACAGACCAAGGGCCTAGATTTTTAAATGTAAGTTTTTTGTAAAAGTATTCATCTATGACACATTCCAAACATACAATATTTATTTATCAACACAAACTCATAAGGAACAGGGACAGTGTGGGTGTTCTTTTATGAGTACAGCTTTAAACCTTTTTTTTTTTATCCCTAACTGTTTCATAAAGGCTTATTTCATGCTAGTAAAGAAACAGATTGAACAGCTCCTGTCATTTACAACCAATCACAGGAAGGAGTATCACAGGAAGTTTCATTCTGTCTTTGTCTTGCTGATTTTCCAGTCAGCAGTTCACCACAGCAGGACTTCTGCATAAACAATAACAGCAAGCGTCTCTGCCTGATCAAAATGTTAACCAGCCTAGCACATTATCATCATCACTAATTTAATTGAAGCTTTTTATTTTTAACTAAAAAGGTAAAACTGGTTCCTTGACAAATGAGGGACAACTAGATTGGAAGCCTGGAGGAAATAATGAACACAGGAATTAATCTATCATTGGAGATCAGCCTGGAAGAGATATAAAATAACAAATTGCTCACCAACCAAGGCAGTGCAGTTGTCTCATTTCGTAGGCACATAAATTATTGGGCACAGCTCCCGAATAGGAAGGGAAATGCTGTTATCTTAATATATCATTCAGCCTGCTTTGAGTCAAGCCCAACAGTAAATTGATGATCTAACTGCATTTTATCACAGTTGGGAGGAGCATGCATTTGAATTAAAGTAGCAGTAACCCAGTTTGTTTGACTTTCGAAATGTATGTGTTTGTTGGAGCATACTGACTATGGCAGTAATCGGGAGTGACCTGAGATTTATTGAAAAGGTGAGGGTATGACTGTGCTGTGGAACAAACCCTTCTGTGGATCTGTGTTTCAGGGACATTACAGAGCAGTGCAGGCCAGGTGCAATCTTTGGCCCTTTCACATTGCTATGCTACTGACCCTAAAGGAGCTTAAGGGAATGAAGAGCCATTTGCTAGTACTTACTCAGTTCAGTGTCTGTTTGAATGCTGGGCTCCCGGCATTGTCATTTAAAGTACTGCTAATAAATATTTCTATATATGATTATTTATGGATGCAAGCACTTATTTTTGTTGTACTGTAACTTAATTTACCTGCTGTAGAATCTGGATTATCATCTGTCAATGACTGCAGTTCTATAAGATTTAGTCCAAGTATCAATCCAATTCAGATGACTAACATGTGTCATTTTAATGTACTTGTGTTCTTCCACAGTACTTTCTCTGGGATCAAATATATTCATAAAATGCCACTTTTTCTGCAAATACAACTTCTAATCAGCTGGTGCCAAATTCTCTCAATCAAGTAAACCACAACCACATTTTGCAACCAGTGGTTTTGTAAAACTACAATTAAAAGTCAAACTCTACCCAGTTAATTTACAATACGTTTTTGTTTTGTTGTTGTCTGAGTAAAATGTATGCTACACAGAAGAACAGATGTCACCAGTTTCGATTAAATAAATCCTCAGGATGTAAGGAAAGAAAGTTATGGCCAATGGATTCATGTTCATAAATTCTGTTGACGTATATTAGATGTTACACAAGAAACCAGAAATGTTGCCTTATTTCGGTATATGGTTCCCTGGAGGGGTTGTTATCCAACCCCTGAAATTAGCTTTGCCTACACACTGAAAGCAATCTTTCTTGAACAAAACAAAAAAAATCTACTGTATACCTTTCCAAACTGTACATTATCAAGTGTTAGAGAAGATATTATATTTTGAAACTAGACAGATATGTGAGCATTGATACTCTCAGTCTCTGCCTAAACTGCCAAATAATCAAGCATTCAAAATGCATTAGTCATTCTCAAATGAGGGCAACAACTTGGTTTTTCAAGACCAGTATTTTCAATCAAATCATTAGTCAGACTGTATTTTCTGGAATTTTTTTTTATATATACTGTATATAAAATAAATATACGTGTAAATATGCTGTACACATGTTAATGTGCGTATGTATGTGTTTAAAATAATGTATATTAAACACACATTATTAAGTTAAAAATAAAACAGGTTTCAGTGGCCATAAGTTGATGCTACTAAAGCTCTGTGCTTAACACAGGCAGACCTATCAAACCTTTAGGTGTGCAGATATTTCCTCTTCCTATCTTGTCAGTGTGTTTCATTCTTTTGTCTGCTTTTTTATATTGGTTACTGTTCTGATATTAGTGAATGCTTTAGGTGTCCTGTTCTCTGGCCTTTCATTTTTATTTTAATGGTGCATGATTTATTCTCATATCCCAATTTTTTTTAAAAAGTAACTCCCTCCCTTATCCTTTACAAATGGTTACATTTCACTCAAGGAAAATTGTATCTTTGAATGTGGAGTATAATGTAGTCTAGGCTAAATGAACCGTTTGGGCTCTAAGAGACTAAGAATGAATAGGATGGAGAATGCAATACTTCACTAGGGCAGGCAGTTGTATTACATTATGACAGTTGTCCACTGACAGGACAGATTCTCACAGGGTCAGCTTGCCACTGGGGTTTTCATGCCTAGTCGCTCACTTATCAAGAAGTCATATGATGAATTGGTTGACAACTCATGACAGGGAGTCTCAGAGGGTTAGTGCAGCAGATTTACTAGCACACAGAATACACCAGAGCCTTGGTAAGATAACAGCATCTCTTTAAACAATAATGTGTGTTAGATCTTAGAATGAACACCCCTGAAGGTCACAGTCCATTAAACCATTTGATGGTTCATTAATTCATTTTAGCTAATTTGGCAATGTTAATTTCTGATTTAAATTGCTGCAAGTTGTGCAGTGTACTGTATACTACATAATAGCTTGTTTTACTGTTTGTCCTTCATCACTAACATTTTATTTTGACTTTCTTGAAAATCAATATAAAATAGGCAGAGAATATTAACAGCACCGTCTTCATTTTGTCACAGACTGGTTTCTAAGCAAGCAAATTATAAATTGTACACCATAACTTGGTGAACAGCAACTCATTTCTGCCTGTCTGTCTGCTTACCTGTGAACCAGATTCCTTGATGAAGGCACTTCATCTCTCATAAATTGTGGTGCAACACTTGAAAAGGGTCCCTTCCTTTAATCGTTGTATAGGGAGCAAAAAATTATTAAAGGAAGAGGGTGCATTTTTTACTGCTGCACCCTGACACATCTGGTACTGCTCTCTGATTTAATTAGTAATTAGATTAAAATTTAAGTTTTACAGTTTTCAAATTACTTTTATTGGAAATATGTACTTCAAGTCATATGTTTATTTGCAGGTCATAGCAGTTATTGCCATTGATAAAGGACAGACGAGTCAGTCTGCTTGCCTATCAACTAGATTCCTTGATGAAAGCTCTTGCCAAAACCACTGTCAACTTAATTTCTCATGAATTTCAATTTATGATTGAGTGCTTTTGAAGTTATGGAGGAATATCTTTCAATGTCAAACACTATATGGTTATAAAAACACATTTACCAGGGGTTGTGTGGTGCACAATTCTATTAAGAAACTCTTGCAGACTGGAGATTTTAATTCTCTTTAGACAAAGCTTAGTAAAAAAGATACACATTCTTGAGAATCATTAAAAAAAAATAGTTCCACAAGGTCAAAAGGTAAATATGATTTTGCTAAATTGGAATAGCTAATGACTCAAGAGTGCAGTAAAGTAGTATAAAAACATGTAACAAAAGACAAAAATATGAACTTAGTTATAGAGGATGTTAAACAAGAAGAATATGCTTTTGATTGCTACACTGCTTCTGATCAATATGTGAAGCAATCCAATTAGCAGCAAAAGTTTTTCTAATTATCAGCATCAGCTAGAACAAGGTTATGCATATTTGTGTGACATTCATCAGGCTTGTGCTTCTCCCAGCCAACTTGCATGGCTCTACAATGAATGTTTATCCACAGCAGCATTGCAAAGTGTCTGAATGCCTTTGTTAGTGGTGGAGAATGAAATGATATGTAGAAATGAAACATTTATTTATTTTGACATTTGGTTAAGATATATTGTCTTGTCCCACATGTGTTTTAGAGCTGGGTAGTTTCCCTCACCATATTGGCAGGCTGACATCCCTTTGACTTTAAAAGTAGTGCACTAATTGGGGCCCTGGTGATAGCTGAAGTCCCATAGCGGCAACAGTACAGAGAGAGGTATGCTAATTGATGCTGTGGCGATAAGTGCTCTTGTTGCTACAGTATTGTGTCAATAGAATACACAACAGTATAATTGAGTCTTCTACAACCGATGGCTTTTCCAGTCCTGGATTGTGTCCCAGATATTTTACTGATACTACGAGTGTTCATTGAAAAACCATCAAGAAGCTGTTTGGGTCAAGGTTAGGGTTAGGGTTAGGGTTCTGTCTGTTAATTATCACGCGCTCAGCCTCACCAAAACTCCAAGTCTCTGTGTGTTACTTCCTGGCTCTGGCCTGAGTCCTGGAGGCGCTGTAGATCCCACGCAGGACACCACGTGTCACAAAGACGGCCGGAGTGGGTGGTGTCAGACCAGAGCCAGGAAGTAACACACAGAGACTTGGAGTTTTGGTGAGGCTGAGCGCGTGATCGTGCTCAGCATTTAATAATTAACAGACAGAACAGAAAATAAAAGGTTTTAACACAAAAACACGGGACACGGCACTTCACGCCAAAATAAAGAGACAAACAAAACGGACTATACAGTAAACTGTGCACGGACAGACACACAAACAAACACGGTGAGTTTTAAATAAACAAGTATCGTGCTGGTCCTACCAGCACGTAATAGCAATTGATATTTAAACGTATTTCTCCTTCTCTCTCACCCGTTCTCCACTCTCGAACACCCAACCCCGACTGAATGAAAATGTGCATCTATATATACTGTTGTGCTGGGATTCAATTACTAATTAATTATTCACTTGAATCCCAGCACGTGAATTAATTATGTGCAAACCCGTGCTCACATATTACATTTAACCAGCACGTGAAGTGATTTGTGCCCTCCTCGTGCCTAAATACAAATCTACATTTTTAAATACACGTGAAACACAGACCCGTTTATATCCCGTGTACCAATCTCTATACACCAACATTAACACACGCACGCAACATACAACATATAACACATAATTGCACACAGGGGCGGGGCACATTGCCACAGCATCTAATTAGTGATGTATGAAAAATATATTGATTTCAGAGTATTGATTTTCACTCGCCATTTCAATGAAAGTCCAGACGCTGTGGAGCTTTTTAACACTGACACATCTTTCTGCAGTTGCAACTGTAACAGGTAGCATGGCCAAAAGCACCAGTAGGTCGAATACATCAGGATATACAGAAGTCCCAGGTCGTGTTCTTTACAGACCTTCATGAGTTCTGGCAAAGACATTGCATTGTCTGATTTCCGAGCGTTAAAATAGGCTCAGTGTGGTGTACAAATCGTACTGCATTTCAGGAACTCTGCATTTAAATTCTTGAGCTTCACAAGTGGTTTCCCTTTAGTATATTATACAGCTAGCAAGTTTATTTTACTTTAATTAAAAGGTGCGTTAAAAGTTACTTTTCACAACTTATGTAACTCTAGTTAAGTTTTGTTACATTTCACTACATTTCATTAAGTTTCATGAGGAAACTGTGACAGAGATTATACTCAGCAGTCCCAAACAACACTGACTCAATTATGGTTTGATTGTGGAACATGGATTGTAGAATTGTGCTATGAAGCACTCTTTGTGGTGATGCATCAAACCTCAACGGAGCAACACAGTCTTTATGCGTTGTCCTCTTATTTGATTCTTCAACCACAACTGTGGTCCAACACATAATTTAAGTTATTTTTTTAGTCGTATAGACTTGTTAGTATGAACACTCCTCTTCAGACACGGGTGGGATACTGTCTCACAGAGTCTCGTTCTCTCTTATTCTTTCACCACACCATTTTGTCTCACAGGCTGTAACCACTTCTTCCCTCTATTGTATCTGTGGCTGAGGTTTGATTCATAGTTGTCTTCAGGCAAGGAGCAGCACTTTGGGTGTTAGAAGGGTGAGGGTATCTTGCTCTTTTTTGACTTGGTTTATTATAGTCTTTCACAGGTAGGGTTCCATGGTGAATACTCCAGATGATTTAAGTTTTAAGGGTTTCAGCAATTGATATGTACACCGGTAGTTTTCCAAATGTGGCTTACTTCATTTGGAAGAATGTACCTGATATTTTGATCAAACCTGGAAACATTATTCTCGAAAAGAGGTTTCTCTGTTTGTTCTAGTTCTAGGTGACTGGTAACATTCTCGTCTTTGCTGTTCTAGAAGGTTTTTGATGTCAACATCATCAGTGTGGCTTCTCGTTGTTCTTTTTGTGTCTTTCCCCCTTGTATGACCTATGTAAGTGCAGCAGATAACCTTCCACATGGAGGGACACTTACTTACTCCTACTTTATTTAATTGGTCAGCATGCCAGTAATTAATCTTACAGAAGTTTTCAAGTGCTTTTTTGCATGAAACTAATATGCATGCTGTATATATTATACTTTATGCTGAGGAGAACACATTTCCCAATTATTTTTACTAGCAATATGTACTTTAATTCACCCAGGTCATAGCAGTATGATAAATATACCAGAGTGAAGTTATTGCCATTGATGAAGGATAGAACAGCAAGGTAGTCTGCAAAGACAGCCCCGGTAAAGGTTAACAAACACATTGTATATGTGTGGTAAAAGCATGGTAAACTGCAAAAAAGTGCAAAGTCAATGTGGTAATTTGCAACATTTTTCCTTCTAAATGTAAGTAGAGACTATTTTATGTATATACTCTGAAAGTGAGACAATTAATTGCTAAAGGGCAGGTTGAACCTGTTTAACATTTTAGATGTACTGCTAAATAAAGGTACAGTAATATAGTTTACAATTTTTATGCCAACCACAAACATTTGTTCAAGGTTGGCTTCTGTTGCTGATTCTTTCTTATTTGCTGCTTGTGAATCCTGGCACGTCTCTCTCCAGAGAGAAGCTACTCTGTGCACTCCTGATACCAGGATAGTAACCTGAGACAAAAACAAACAACACCTTGCTCCTCAGTGAACAATGGGTAATTAATATATTCAAATCGCCAATCTGAATTTACTGAGGAAAACAGACGGTTCTTTATCCCATCAGAAATATGGACTGCTTGCACTGTAATTTAACAAGTGTTGAAAATATTTTGAACACAAATTATAATTGTTGTGATATAATATGGTAATAATGTTATGCAGAAGGAGGAGATACATGGGAGGAGTGTGTTTTTTCTAGAATAGTACAGAATCCAATTTTTTTAAACTGTACAGTTTATGTGTTATAGTGTATGTAGAGGCCTGACTGCTAAACGGAAGCTGTCTTTATTGGGTAAAAAATATATACTGTATTTCCCTTAAAGACCACATTTTGCACCAGTGGACTGACAGAATATGATTGATGCTGATGACCCATTGAGCGAGAATCATCCAAAGGTGCATTCAATTGATTTTATACTGTTTATCAGGAGTAAAATTCATAGAATAAAACCACTGGGACAGCACTTCCTGCAAGCAGGTTCCCTCTGCCAGCAATTAAGGGCTTTAGTGGTGCATGTGGACCTTGATTCACTGTAGTTATTGCTGATTGCATTTAGAATACAATAACTCAAAGTGAAATATTACAGCTAAAAACTACTGGAGGATTTTCTGCATTTTATACTTGTATGAGGAATAGCCCTCTTGGTCAAGTAGTATCCTTCCCTTAACCTTTATTTTCTTATGCATTTTCTTCTTTCCCTCTATTTACTATTGCCATTTAAATCGGTGACAGCTATTTTACTAAATTGTACGCCCACCGGCAGTGATTAGAGAAAGGACACACCTCTGATCTCCAGGGGTGGAAAGTAACAAAGTAGAAATACTTTGTTACACTACTTAAGTATTTGTTTTCGAGATCTGTACTTTACTTAAGTACTTTATTTTTGGGATACTTGTACTTTTACTCAAGTACATTTGTTTAGAAAATATTGTACTTTTTACTCCACTACATTTCCGAGAAGCATGTCGTTACTCATTCTTTCAGCACACTGAGGGTTCCAATTCTGTGCAGAATTGGAACAATTTAGCCAATGATCTTCTATGAACCCACTAACTCTTGCGCTGGCCAGGATTCTGATTGGGTAAAGCAGAGCCGCATGTGCAGTGTCTGCTTGCTTTGATGATGACATAGTATGTTGATGCCCAACCAGAGACCGTTTTGATTTTTAAAATAACCAAACAACAAACACAACGTTTAGCTGCAGAGGATGCATTAGTAGTTTAGAAGAGTTACCTGAATCGGTAACATTCTATATTAAGGTGCTGCTTATTAATGTTTTATAAATATATAATATATGCTTAATAACTATGTTATAGAGTGTTAATAAAGCATTATAGATGACATTACAGTTGTATAAAGGGGACAGTTTTAGCCACCTATTCTACTTTGGGATGTGTAACCATGCAATAGCCATAGACGGATAGGTGGCTAAAAACTGTCCCCTTTATAAAACTGTTATTTTGTTAAAAATTCCGTCTATGGCTATTGCATGGTTATATATAATGCTCTATTAACACTCTATAACAGTTATTAAGCATATATTATATATTTATAAAACATTAATAAGCAGCACCTTAATATAAAGTGTTACCCAGGGATCTACAAGCAGTTTCAAAACAGGATTTTACTTTTTTTTATTCTAGAATTGTTTCATGAATAGTGTTCTATTTAAAATAGGATTTGAGTGCATATTTGTACAGCCAGCTAAATATCAGTCTTTACTGTTAGGCTACTTTTTTTGTAATGTGTTATTGGTAATTGTGCGGTTGTGTTCATAAAGTTTATTCAAAGTCCTGTCAGAGAACAGGTACCATGTCTTTGTTGTTGGTGATCCGTTGAAATAAAGTTATTTAATGTCAATCTGCATCCATTTGTTTACAACTTGTGAATAAAACCATAGAGTAGTTGCTATAGCCGCTGATTAACCCTTTGCGGTCCTATGTCGGACCTGGTCCGACATTGCAATTATTCCTATCAGGTCCAATGTCGGACCCTGTCCGACATCATCAAAAAAATGCAAAAAACAGGTTTCTAGTCGTTTTTTCTCTGGAAAAAGCCGAGAAAACCATTCAATGGCCGAGTGGGAGCGACATGAGCCGAGGCAAGCTGAAAAAAAGGGCGTATCTCATGAATAGTCATACTTGCCCCTGGCATCAGATAGGGGCGGTCATAAGGAAACAAGCTGGCTGGTACTGCATCAGCACTCAGAGAATATCACGGACATTTGCAGAGCTTTTTTGAGATGTTATAGTAATAAAATAATGACTTGGATCGCATTATTGAGGCGTTTGGTGATAAAACGAGTGATCAGGAGATGATTGATCGGTATGTACGACTATTATTATTATTATTTATTTATTTCTTAGCATATGTGAAAGCTATAGCGAACGGAAGGGTGGGGCGGGGCTGGAGATGCCAAATGAGTGCTTTGTTGATATGCAGGGCCTTTTAAACCCGTTTGACTGTGGAAAAAAAAAATACTTTTAAACAGCGCGTCTAAAATTAACTGCACGTGTGAAAATAAATTGGACCTGACGCGCCTGATGCGCACTTAATAAATTGACTGCAAAGGGTTAAACCAGGGTTTCCCAATCCTGGTCCTGGGGACCCACTGTGTCTGCTGGTTTTCATTCCAACTGAATTCTCAGTTACTTAATTAAACCCTTAATTAAACTATTCATTAGCTTAATAAGACATTTTTTTATTGTTTTCAGCTTATAAACAGTTGGAGATTTCAAGTTAACTACAAGCTTTTATAAGTAACTTGAAATCAGCAACTTGTTAGACGCTGCGAACAATTAAAAAGGTCTAATTAAGCACATTATTAGTTCAATTAAGGGTTTAATTAAGTAATTGACTACTAGGTTGGAATGAAAAGCAGAAGAGTTTGTCTCCAGGACCAGGATTGGGTAACCCTGCTCTAAACAAGACATACAACTTTACCATAAAGAAATGCTTTATGTTTATATAGCTAACATAGAACAGTAGTATGTTATTTTACAGGCACACGGCTTGTATTGTTGTCTGTGTGTATGCCTGTACCAGTCCGACTAGTACACCTGATCTCAAATAAAACAAGGAAAATGAAAAAGAAAACATTGTCACTAAAATGCCTCCTTGAAAAGGATTAGATTACTTTGGTTCAACGAAAACAAGGACAGGGAGAATTTAAAGACACTGCGACACAAGAACAAAAATGACATTTTATTTTTAACATCACAAGATATATCTTAACTTTGTTAAGATGAAAAGCCCAGTCCTCTTACAGGACAATATACTGTTGCTTTTCTTTTCAACAGGATGTATAATGAAACAGTATTTTTTTGGGGGGTGCAAAACATAGCTGGCTAACGTGTTTACAAAACACACAAAATAGACGCTATATCAGAGACACCTCATCTGACAACAAAAACAATAATAAACTTGAAAAATATCTGTCCTTTTGTTAAGATGTCTGATGAAAAAAAAAGCGTTTGGTAAAATGAAATGCAGACGTGGAAAAAACACAGAATATATCTGCCAAAAAAAAAAGTCCTCCTAAATGCGACTGCTTTTAAAAAAAAAAAGACAAAGCTTGTGTGTGCAAAGAAAAAACTGAATGGTGATTTATTTTAGATGCACTTAAAGAAGTGGTGTCTTTGTATGATCTCAGATTTAAAAAAAACTCTCTAATGAACTATATACATATTTTTTTTAACAGAAACATGGTAAGGAGGCCTTTGTTGAATTTAAAGACATTGCATGTAAAAAAAAGTTCTGTTGTCAATTTAATGCTTGTCTTCTTTCTATTCCTTAAGGATATTATCTTCAAGTATTGCTCATGCTTGTTGGATTATGCTTCGGATACCACACCTTGAAAATCAAGTAATGCAAGCTATTTCACTTAATGTTTTTTCCCTCTTTATGCAAGTCAAGGTTGTTATAATAGTAGAAAACACTAGTGGAGGCTTTGAGTAAATTGTTGATACTCATAATGCATCAGAGTAGAAAAATGCAACATGTCTAAGACTTTTGCACAGCAGTGTATATATATATATATATATATATATATATATATATATATATATATATATATATATATATATATATTCTCGAAACAAACAATAGCAAAATGACTTTGTATTACAAAGAAATCTCTATACTTGCTACCAACGCTTGTTTGTACTCGTACTCCAGCACACCCCTACTCTTAAACTACACAGCTGCCATTCAGTCCATGGCCTCTCCAGAGAGTGACATTTGTACTAAATTGTGATGTGGTTCTTTGATGTTGAGTTGATGAAAGGCTAGGAATAAAGCCATTCTTTACCATACTACTGTAAGTTAGATAAAAAAATACCTTAGTGATAAGAACTACATTTTGTAAAATGAAATAATTTACTCTTGTGAAAGGCATGCTATTCCTCTTTGGGAGACCTGATGGCTATATGGGTGCAATCGATAGCTTCTATTACATTGGAAAATTGTACAATGTTATTAAATTCTGTCTTTACTCTTTGTAGCTACTCTTCTTTGTGAAAGAATTATATGTATTGCTTTGTCTGTTTTTGTAGAAAAGCAGCAGTTATGACTCAGATACTCGGACAGAGGACTAACTGATCTCATCGATATCGCCTGATATAGTCTGAAAGCTGTCAGCTATAGAAAGTCATGTAGTGCAGATATTTCTTAAGTATTGTTTGTGGGTGTTGAACAGACACTATAAATCTTCTTTCAACCCATTCTCACAAAAGACTTGCTTGTCAAGGAAAATCCTCAAAATAGTAGTCATAAGGATGAATTCAAGAAAAAATAAATAAATACAGAGCCTCTTTATGGCACACTATAGCACTTTTCAATCAACGGCCAGAAAGATACATGCTGAATAGCAACTTGTTCTGGGTATTGAAATACAAGCTTGAAATACATCACTTCTTAATAAACAAATGTACCACTTCAGAGTTTGTAGTCTAGGTTGTTTATACATTACGACGCATCATCCAGTTTCTGTACTTCGCATAATAGTTCAACTTCTTATTTCGAATAGAATAATTCCAGGCGTAAAAACTTTTCAGACTTCAGAAACAATAAGTTTGATTTACTTACATCCATGGGGTGGAAAATCCTTCCATTGTACAGCAATATGTTCAACAACAACAACTCCATACAGCTGTACTGTATTTGCTCTAACTACAAACTAACTCCGTCATCTGTCCTTCTATCCTTTTTTTACCGTTTTCTTTCAAACTCGAATTTAACAATACTGCCTGAACCAGTATTGTTAAATACCAGAATGCCACATTACAAAACATAAATTCTGTAGGCATTACTAAAATAACGGTGGAGGATGAGCCCTCATTGTATTATATGAGACTTTTTCTTTGGTGCGCCTCGGAATATCGTTGCTTGATTTCCTCCACCGTTCTTATAATAATGCCTACAATCTAGAAGTGTCACTGCCACTGAGGGGAGACCTTTTTAGGTGCTTCCAAGAAACTTTTTTTTACATGGATTCTATATTCTGTATTTGCACTTTCTTTTTTGTCATGTAAGCTATGAAACATGTATTGAAAATTGGAGTTTGCAAAACAATACAGTATTATAAACCGCAATGTACAAACTGACTTGATCAGAAGAGTTAAAACATTAGCTATTTGCAAAATGTTATTAAATGTTTATTTGTCCTTGAAAACAATGTCTCCTTCTTGCTGCAGACAAGTCTCCCACATCACCTTGTCTTTTATATAGCCTACTGTCTGACTGCGGCAAATTAACGCCTGCTTTTCAGAGTTCTTAAAATAATCACGCAAATACGAGGCCCACAATTACCAGCAGCTTTAATAAATTAGACAGAATATTTAATAGACCTCATTTGCAAAATCCCCTCCCAATTTTAGCGGTTTCGTTCAGAAACGCCCCAGAATTACATATGCATATACATAATTACATATGCATCAAGGGTTAAAGTGCACAGAGACATTGCCCACACAAATCACGTATTAATTGCGTGTGTATGCCATTGCGTGTGTTTTATAAATCCCATCCAAGAATTCAGAACCCTCAGTGCCCGTTTTATGGTCGTAAAACATGCACAATCCTTTTATAAATCTGGGCCTGAGTGTTTATACTGTAAATGTGATTTTATGATGCAGAGAGTATTGATCCCCTGAGTCTCTTTCACTCTGAACAAAAGGGTTTAGTCTTTTAAAGTAACGATCTGTGCTGTTTTTAAACTAATTCAGAATTATAGTAGTCTTCTATTGATTTAATTTGAAATGTTATATTGCATCTACTTCAAACTGCTATTGTGGTTGCAATGAAACCCTTTTGACTGTAAAATTAAATCATTACTGCTTAGATAGGCTGAAACTCAACTCTTGCCTGAAATTTCCACCACCACTTTTGCAGTCATTAATATACAGTATAAGCACCAAAACCGTCATTTTTCAAATGGTTTCTGTTGAATTTGGAGGGTCCGTAAAGCCTTTGAAGGAAATGTTTTTTAAACCGACATTCCCATGTGTCTAGTTACCATTGTTAAATGACATTACCTACTGCATATTAAATGCAAGACTGTCGTGTTGTGTGTGTGTGGTTAGAGTAAATACGAAATCATCTATACAGAATCAAACAACAACAATAAATGTCATCAAAATGCAAATATTCTAGAATCTACTGATTCAGCTGAATAGGTTAATAACATAATGCATTGCTGTTATCAAATGATCATCAGTGGACAATGTTCAGGGACAATGGTAGCATAAGAGTCGTCACAATGGTATGAGTCTATGATAAAATTACACTACTGTGGTATCATTTTAAATGGAATCACAATGGTATTAACCGAAAAAGCACCCCTGAAGACCTATTTATCTGTACAGTTATGCTTTTACTAATGCATATTAAATGTTTTCTTGTGTACAATGACTGCCTAATTATTATTATTATTATGATTAACATTATTAGTAAAGCTACATAAATATCAAACCTTAATCAGAGTACCGTGATGAATGTTTAATCTTAGGAAAAAATGTAAATAACTTAGTGTATGCTGAGATTAATTACTACAGTACGCTATAGTCATACGGTGGGGTGGGCTGAAAAAAATACATGAACTAGTCTGTAGTGTGATAGATACGCGGGCGGTAATCTGTTACTTCTCACAATTCTCGAATTCAAAATGCATTGCCTGAATACTAAATGTGGACACCTCAATTCAATGCAGTAAGTTAACCTTTGTATATGTGTTAGTGAAACGTACGTGCAATTTATTATAGAAACTGAAAATGCATGCGTTTGAGTGGTGTTTATTTTTAATAACCGAAAATAACCGGTTTTGCCAAATAATAATAAAACCCGAAAAAACACCCCCGAACTAGACAAGAAATAAAAACTGAAAAATTCAAGCCCTAATTATAATTGGTATTGTTTTTTACAACAACAACAAAACAACGATTCCAGGGGAAAAGCAGTAGGTTTGTTTTTCATTCTGCTGAGAAAGCCCCTCTGGAAAACTAAAATCCATTTGGTCATACTCAGTCGCACTACTGAGATGTAAACAGGATGTCTTAGTTATTGACCTGTTGTAGGTTGCTGGTTTGTTGGGCACAGATGGGTGATCTGACAAAAATGTAATTGCAGTACCTATTGAGAGAACTGACACACAATTCAGGAAACTACTATAGTTATTATTCTCAAACCTTAACTTCACATTCTATAATCTGTCATTTGAAGTGTGACTGTACTGCAGTAGTAAATCAGCCACTGTTATCTGGATCATATTGACAGGTGTTACAAGACCTGGTCACCGGCTAATGAAATCTTGTAGTAGACTCAACACTGTGACTTGTATAATTGAAATAATTCTTTGCTCAATCCATCAGTTCTTTCACCAGGAAAATTAAAACATTTGCCTAAAATAACCACGGCAATAAATCTTACAAATCTCACATTGCAACTTGATTGTCCAAATCGAACCAAAGCACTAGGGAAACAATAAAATGTGTATGTTTATTTAAGGGGTTGTCCAAAATTATCATAAATTACAGCAAGCTTAAACATTTATTTTTCAAATTCTATTGTACTAAGATCTAAGTGTTGTGCTGACACATGTATATTATTACAAATGGGGCAAATACAAGTATTTTGATATATATATATATATATATATATATATATATATATATATATATATATATATATATATATATATATATATATATATATACTGTATATATGTTATGGTAAATTTTAGAATCTGGTTAATCTTAAGTTTTACCGGTAAAGATGGTACATTTTAAGGTGGTAAATGTCCAAAATTATGAAGAAATAAATTACTTTTTGGACATTTACAGGTTAATTGTATTATTTACCAAAGCCTATAGGTAAATGTCCAAAATTATGAAAAAATAGATTGCTTTTCAGACATTTACCGGTTAATGATGATTTACCGAAGTGTATTGGTAAATGGAGGTATATCATCGAAGAATGTATTTATTCCTGCATACACATTTTCCATGAACGGTAAATGTCCAAAATAAAGCGTTCATGTTTATTAAATGTCGACATTTACCAGTAAATCTTAAGATTTGCCAATATTCAGACTTTTACCATAACATATACATCAAATATAGGTATATCGATGCATAGAAATGCAAAAAACGTTTGTAGCTTTGATCTGCTGTTTTAGAAATTGTCAACAATAACTGGTAAATGTTGACAGTCCAGTAGAATTACCAGTTTGATTGGCAGTGTTGGGGTTTATAATATACAGTAATATTGTATTACCCACTAAGTACTATGTAAGAACATATCACTTACACGTTAGTAAAACAGTAGTACCCATGTACTGTATTACTAAGTATTGTGTACTGCCACTCATACAATGTTTTATTAGAAAGCATAACAAATTGTCAAAATAACTTCTGTGTAGCAAATGGTGGGTTAGCATTCAAAAACATAACTTCATGCTTGTGTGCTGTTGGCTTGAGCATCACCATTGTACTAGTTACTATATCACAGTATAGCATGTTAGCATGAAGAGATGTAGGGGGAGTAATAGAAATACAACTGCTAGTTGGCTAGATATCGTTTCTGACACTTTTTTTCTTTTTCTAAAAGTTATTTTTATAATTGTTAATGAAAGAGGTTCCTCACAGAAGAGAGAAACAGAAAAATAGGTTACCTGAATTCCGACCCGAAGTCCCTGACATTTCAATAGCTGTCAATATTTCCCTGGCTGCAGCCCTTTCCAAATGACAGCCTTTGACAATTCTCAATCCAATCCACATTGTCAGTTTCAAGATTCAAGCTCCCTCCACCCACACCACAACTGTGTTATCAGAAAACCTTTAAATGACAGTCGAAATAGAACTGTCTGAAGATAAAATGAAAACAAATGGGGCAGCAGAGAGGGTCATGCTAGGAGGACTGGGCTGCAGGTTCCTTCAGTAACACAGCTCAGCAAAGTGTTTTCTACATCCCCCCTCCAAAAAACTCTAAACCAAGCTACTGTTGCTGTCCTGTGATGCAAACACATTAATTCATAAGGACCAGTACCAGGCTGGACTATGAGTACACTTGAGAACTGTTTACAACTGTTACAGACGAACAAGGAATTGATAAAGTGGGGTACATTTGATCTTGTGTGGAAGAGATGGGTGTTCTGTGTCTGAAACTAACATTGCTAACACTAAGGGATTGATAGTTCAAATATTGTTAGAAAAACAGAGAGCAAGCAAAGTTCAGCTTCAGACACACAGTTATGCAATATATATAAGACAGGCTCTCATTAGTGCCAGTGAAAAAAAGCTACCTGAATCCTCTCCAGGAATAATTCTGGCACCAGAAGACGTGTTTATTTATTTATTTTTTTAAATTCAAAATACAAAGCAGATAAGCATGATTACAAACATGGGTGGGATTATATACACAGTATACTGTGTTAAAAACATTTACTGTAACACAAAACACGAAAAACTTGTTAAAGAGAGGGCCAAGGGGGACTTCATTGTGGCAGGGTTTGATAATTTAGCACCAATAGAATCTCTTGTGCTAAACTTTCAAAACAGTTTAGCACCAATTTCCAAAACGATTTGCACTTGGAATAGAGATTTCAGACCACTTTGTTAGAAATCAATCCAATCATACTTAAACATTAGATTTGTTTACAAGCACTCACATATTAATGTTGCATCACACCATGTTAAAAGTTCTATCATATGAATTAGACTGAACTTAGAAAACTGAACACAAACATTTTGACTACATTTGACCATCATTGTTGCTTTCAAGTTTACAGATTGATGTAGGTTTTTGTTTTTAACAAAATTGCTGCAACAGTATTTCTTATACTATGAAGGTGCTGTATTAATTCAAAAACATCAAATTGAATAGTAACATTTTTCAAATGCATGATTTATACTTAAAATACGTGTAGACACAATGCCGTTGACTAGATGCAATACCAGTTATTTCGAGGTGCTTTCTGAAACACACAAATTACAGAAAATAACACTTATGCCATATCATAGTCCAATGTGTTCAGCCAGGTTGACAAACAATGATCTGTTCTGATTGTATCAGCTAGATCTCTTCAGTCAATAAATAAAGTAAATACATATTGTTAATGTTCATTTAGAAGTAACATGTTGAGCGGTTTGTATTGTTCTCCGGTATGCACCTTGTATGAAAATATAGACATGCATTGTTACTGCTCTTTTCTTTAGTGGAGAGAATCACTGAATCAAGCTCTCCCTGTACTGTTTATCAACCCATCTCTCTCTACAGCGCTACATGATTGTCAGCTTGAATTCATACAAGAAGCAATTCCAGACACAACTGTACCTACTTGTTGTTTCCCCAGGAGACCTCGGCTACCCTGCCTTTTCTTTTAGGTTGTGTTGCATGGATTCAACAAAAAAACAAAGGCCACTTTGAAACATTTTATTTAACATCTATGTAAGTATCAGGACTCTGAAAGTCAAGGAATTAATTCTGTATTAAAGAGATTTTAAATCCTGATTAACTACAACTTCACTTTCAAATGATATGATATGATATATATATAATGTACAATTTTGTTTTTCAAATGGTACATTGAGTTCATGATTTGTAACATAAATTATAGTTTTCTGACATCAAACAACAGGGTTCTGAAACAATATCATTCATTTTAACTTCACTTGACACAGTGGAATAGTATCCATGAGGATTCTACACCCATTTGTTTTAATTGTACTGTTAAATCAAAGAAATTAAAGAATAGATAAATTAAATCTTGCTACAATTATTAAATTAGATTGAATACAAAACATTTACATCTTCTTAATGTTGTTGTTTTCTTTGCCTGCACAACTCCAGCAATCACTGTATTTTTCTTCTTAGTCACATATCTATAAACGCACAATGAGATAATGAATTGTCTTTGGAAATCAACACTATAACCAGATGCAGTTCTACATCAATGGGAAGGCTACAACTGTCTGTGTATCCCATTGACCAAGAAAGAACTACATCTGGCTGGAGCTCAGTGAAACAGACAGTCCGCTGCTTTCATAGAGTTAGAACACACCAGTGTTTCCACTCTGACAGAAAGACAAGCAGCAGGAATACACCGAACTCTGTGAATTGCTACCATGAAGTTTACACAGCTCACCACTAGGGATGCTATAAAAGTAATATGATGAATCTCTTAGAAAGAACTTGAATACCAAAAAGTTGTTGGAAACACCAGGATAATGCAAGAAATGTGTAGAAATATGTTTTGACATCATGTTTTGATTGACATCTCAGCTATTGGAACAATTATACCAGTACAATGAGTTAAATAATGTGTTCCTTGCTATTCTGCTGTTACTGCATGTTTTCATTTGTAATGCAGTACGCACTTGTAAAGTAATTTCATGTATGCCCTTCAGGCAACTTGCCTTCTTTATGGAGAGACATTATTTTTGACAGGCAGCAGACGGGACGGGAATCTGGAGAAATGCCAAAGATGCACACGGTGTAGACACAAACTATAGTTGAGAAAGGAGACAACCACCAATGCAATGAATGATTTATTGAACTGACAGATAAACATGCCCGTAAATGATTACGTTGTTATTTGAATTTGGCCCATGGCCTTGCCCATTGGAGCTCATAGCCGCCCATATGCTGGCAAAACTATGATAAATGAAATCTATTAATTAGATTAAAACTAATGCCAGCAGGCAGGACAAGTGGTACTTGAGGCCACCTTCCCCCTAGACAATTCCTGCTGCAAGGTGAAGGCAGGGGAGGAGCAGGACTAAACAAACGAACAAACGATAAGGGCTGCAGATTAAAGTGGGTGTGTATATATATATATACACATCAACCTGATAAATCTCACATGATGCTAGTTAACAAACATAGTTTTAAATGTTACTGGTCAAACCTCTTACATGTATGCCCAATTCACATATTCATTTTATAAAACCGCAGCTGCAAAAATCATATACAATCTCTACTTAACTCAATCAGATATCGTAAATACAGGGTGAGTTTAACATCATTTTCTATGTTGATAAATAATAACTAACTGTAAAAAATAAAGTTTTTGCATTAACAGTTTATTTAACTGTATAAAAATCTAAATTATATTTACTTTTATAGATACGCTCTGGACCAGTAAACTTTCGTATTTAGTAACACAAGTCAGTTTTGGTATCTATAGGTCAGTGTTTCATTCTAAAAGCAGTACAACAAGTCAGTGTTTTAATCAATGTCAGAAGCAATGGTCAAAGAATTTTGTGTCTCAATCATAGGCACCTGTCTGTTAAACAGTAGGGGGGCAAACTGAAGGACTAACTGCTGAGCGTAGAGAAGAAAATGTTTATTTGTTTTATTTTTTTTACAATTAAGAAGCTCTAAGAAACCAAGCAAACCTTGCTGTTCTGACGTTACGGTTTCAGTAATTGCAAACATACAACATTGGGCAGATGTTTCAGCATAAAATGAGCACACATTAAATACAAAAACATGCAAGTCTTTGCACAGTGCTACACCTAGAATTCCCACATGTAGTTTATTAAAGGAAAGTGTTAAACAAACAAAAAAGCAAGCACTGTTCTTTAGAAGGTAATTATTCTCCAAGTAAGGCAGCTCAAAATACTTGCCATATCAAAAGCACTGTTTTACTATATTAAAAAGACTTCACTCTGAAGCAATTTATTTTTTTATTTTTTTGCTGAATAAAACAATTTCAACAGTATAAACTTAGTTGCAGGAAAACCAGTCAAGAGTTGTTTCTTGTTTTATACCATTAAAATGGCCTTATTGCTCTAAGGAATTGTGTCTTTGCCTTTGTGCTTGCTTATATGGTCCATTGAGTTAGAGGGCAAAACAATAATGTAAAACAATAATGAAACTGCTGCTAGTGCAACAAGTCATTCTTGCTAGTTTTAAAATATTTAAATTTTTTACCTGAATATTCAAGTTTTACACTTGCTTCGGATGGGGTACATTAATTATTAATATTTTTAACCAGGGCTGACAGTGCGCTGAATGGCGGGGAGAGTATAAGCAAACAGTTTAATTACCTTACGATTCAGATGCGTGCCTTTAAAGTAAGATTAAACTATTGTCATTATTTATACACAAATAAGCTTACTTGACTTGAACAACGTCTTAAGCAAATTCCTGCTTGGTTTGCTTGAATGAGTACTACACAACAAGCTTCAATATGAAAGCTGAAAATTAATTTTAATAAAGAACAACAAGTGTTTAATGAAAAAAAAGTAATAACATTTCTAAATTAAAAACGGGACTCTGTTACTTTGCAATATCACTGCTTCAGATTATTACCAGTGCTTAAATAGCAGTAACATTATATTTAGAGTTGTTTTGTTAACTTAAACCCGTTCATGGCCCGCAGCAACATGAACCTACTAACATCCTTGTTTAAAAAAAAAAAAAAAAAATACATAAATAAACGCCTGAACATAATTTCATTAATAGAGAATAAAACAAAGTAAAATAGCA
This sequence comes from Acipenser ruthenus, assembly GCF_902713425.1. Taxonomy (NCBI): domain Eukaryota; kingdom Metazoa; phylum Chordata; class Actinopteri; order Acipenseriformes; family Acipenseridae; genus Acipenser; species Acipenser ruthenus. The sequence goes on from NC_081197.1 coordinate 9,448,433, forward strand.
ATTACCTAGCCTGTATTTAATTAATATTTTTTTTTAGTATCCAAACTGCCCAGCATCTTCTGTTGCAGTCACACCGTTTATAGGCCAAACCATAACAAAACATAGAATAACAGTGTGTTTACACGGAGCAGAAAAAGTAGAGTGGCAAAATATATAGTAAATTGTGTCATCTGCACTGTAACACAATAGTAAAAACTATTTCATAACCGGTTGTATTACACTATTGTACATTGCAGCTCACTTAACTGCTACCTTTCTTAAAACTGGTTTTCTAGAAGTACACTGAGGAAGGAAGATCTTCCATTCCAGCATTGACTGCCTCAACTACAGTTGATGTGGGAAAGTCTGAACTGAACGAACTACAGTTAACTTCTTTGTTCTGTCCTTGCTCACTGCACATTCTTTTATCCCGAGGGTCTACAGTCTTGACCAAGCCTGGTCCTCTGCTGTGATGTTTTATTACCACTATACCTTTATTTTCTCTGAATCAGTGCAGCAGATATTATTCACGGTGTTATCTAAACAGTCTGGTGATGCAAATGCTTGAATGAAAAAGTAAAAATGTGCTTTAAAATACTTGGTGTAACAAGAAAGAATGTGACACATTTTACTGACATTTCTTTGTAGAATTAAAAAACTTATGGGTTTTAAATGGCTTATTTCAAGTAGGGTTCAAATGTAAAGCTCTACAAAATACAAAAGTGTGTCTAGCAAATAAAATAAGCAATTGGTCCTGTGAGAGACCCCTGGGAATACGATGAGAGTAACATTGTGTTTTATTCCAAGAACATGGGAAGTGAAAAATAGCTGCTTTACATATGGATTTCAGTGATTGAAGTGTAGGTTCAAACCCATATTTCGTTCTGATAATTGTGTGTTTCAAAAAATTGATTTTGCCTTAAAAATGTGTGTAATTTTCTGTGCAGGAAAACAAGCATTTTGTTTGGTTAATCCAGCGTTTCAGATAATAGGGTTTTGGATAATTGAGTGTCAGCAAAAGATTAATTTCCTTTTCAAATCATGACATCAAGCTGAGACGGGAAAAGCAAAAACCTTTTAAGTGATCTAAACTTACTGCTCCATGTGTTCTCAAATCTTTTTTATTAAGAAGTATGAATACAAATCAGGTGTTAATTAAAATAATTATTGAAGTATGAAGGAAGAAAAGGATAGAAGATTCCTCCTCCACCTTTTTGTCCCTGATACACTGAAAAGAGTATAAACATATAAAGTATAACATCTATCTCGTTCTGTTGTAGTTATTTACTGTATGTATGAATTGTACAATTCATAACTATCCAAATTTCCTGAAATTTGTCAAAACTGTTGCAAATGTGTCTGTCTTATTGTTCTTCACTGTGCATCAAGATGCCTTTTTCAATATTAATAACCTGTTGTTGCTTTATTACTTCACCCATAAACCCAAACTGTGTAGCAACCTGCAAGGATGACTGCAGATACTTCAAAGCAGCTCAAAAAGATCACCTATCATGTTACCACTGTGTCTAATATTATTCCTCAGATGATTGCTCTTTTTATGTAAAAGCATTTTCACAGAATAGCTGATTATAAAGGTTGTAGATTCCAGTTCCATGCAAGTGCCTGGTGTAAATATCATTGGATAAGTCCTCAATATCAGACTACTGTCAAGCCCATGACTTGTTAATGATCACACTTCTGTGTCTTCTTCTTATCAACTTGCTCACATCTAACAGTACTGCACCGTGAGCTTTTAGTGACTAAGGGTATACTTTAAGTCCATATTTGCATGCCCTTGTTAACGGCAGCATGTGAACCAGAAATTGACTTACAGTACAATTTTGTTAGCCTTTGAAAGTATTTATACTGTTATAGTGGTCAGCTTCGTTGTTAGTTCTAACCATGATACACAATTTTCTACTTGTTTAAGATAATTGGGTGTTGAATATGCTTTTTGTTGACACGGAAATGGCGTCATCTTAAAAGGCATATTCTGGTAACACATTTTAAATAAATAAATCATGGCCATTTGTTTTTGCTGCTTTTTGAATTCTGCCACCTGTTTCTATGTCCCTGGTCTCAGCTCTGTGTCCTTTTGAGCTTGTGTGTCTTCTTCTAGAGGCTCACAAGGCATTAAATGAAGTGTATAAAAGAATGAAAACAAATAGACATGTGAACCCCAGAGGAGGAAGTGCTTTGCCTCTTTCCCATAAATCACAGAAATCTAATTCTTCGCTCACATTTGCAAATTGTTGTTCCATCTTCAAATTATACCAATCTTCCTGCACCATCAATCACTATTCAAATTCTCTTTATTCACTGCTAATGTTGCTCAGGAATCAGCAGTGTGGAGTAGTGGTTAGGGCTCTGGACTCTTGACCGGAGGGTCGTGAGTTCAATCCCCAGTTGGGACACTGCTGCTGTACCCTTGAGCAAGGTACTTTACCTAGATTGCTCCAGTAAAAAAACCCAACTGTATAAATGGGTAATTGTATGTAAAAATAATGTGATATCTTGTAACAATTGTAAGTCGCCCTGGATAAGGGCGTCAGCTAAGAAATAAATTATAATAATAATAATAATCAACAACTGCACCTTAATAGGAACGAGTCACGTAATAATAAAGGTTTGCTTTGTAAGTGTAGTACATATTCTGATTTTTAACTGATGTTGAGTAACCTTTCCTTTGATGAATGGCTATAAAATGACAAGTCTAATGTTCCATTGTGTGGTCAGTTTTGTCATTATAGAATTGATGTCTTTACTTTTACTTGTATTACATTTTTAAGACTAAATTATTGTAGCAAATAATCAATACGTATTTTAAACAGATATTGCAGTTATCAGACATACAAATTAAATAACAGAAAGAAGAGCCTACCTTACCTGATGTTTAGATCCCCAAGTCCATCCTCCTGTTTTTCATTGCAAATTTGTCGAGTACTTATAGGTCTCGGTTTTACAACAGCGAGTCGGTAAATCAAACCCCTAAAACCACCCCCTTAGCTACGCCACTGTGTCAGACTATTCAATTATTGTATATTGATTTGATTTTTCAGACTAAATCTGTATTTAGCCTATGGTAAGATTGTGGTTTTCATTTTAAATTACATGATCTCTTTCAGCCCATACAGTATTAAAAATGGTAATGCACTTAAGAGTGCTACATCTTGTAACTGGACTTGCAGTACTTGTACTTGTATTTTACTTTCTCTTGCAATGTGCATTGTGTACTCTGATCACCTGACTTTATTCAAGTCCTTGAATAAACATGTATAATAGGTATGCCTGCCATCTATAATATTGACCAATGACATTCCAGTGAACAACAGTCATGACTGGCAAAGCATGACTGCACTTCGATCGAAGGAACTGCGTTTGAAACAGGCATGTCTGCATGTCCTCGGCTAACTTTTTATTTAATTAGACACGTAACCATTAAACTTCGTCTGACGTGTTCCAGTGCCTAAGAGACAGAGGGAGGCAGGATTCTTTGGGGTGATGAAAGGTGCTCATACATCTGTGTCAAACTGTTGTGTCACGGCTTCTTTCAGAATCATTTTCCAGAGTGATCATGCACTGACAATTTACACGATGGCTCTGAGACGGGAAATTAATCAAAAAGATAATTTGCCAGTCGAGTCATAATATAAGATTTTTCACATTTGCTCATTTTTAAAATGTAATTGTCTGTCTGCTGTGATAAAGAAGCAAATCAGTTCATTATTGACTTCTGGCCATTTTGAATCTGCCTGGGAATAAGTAGTTTAGAAACAATTAAGTCTGTGTTTCTGTTCACATTAACCATAAAATCAGGCTCAATGTTTTCACATGAGAGTACAGTACCATCATACCATTTCTGGAACTTATTCTAATAACTGAAATGTATATGAAGAAAAGTTTGCATGCCAAGCATTGGATTTCAAAATGCAAACCCCATTCTTGAGAATCATATTTTAATATGTTTTTCATATATCATAACAAACTCAAAGAATGCCAGACTGTTGGTTAGGCCTTATAGATAATGATGTTAACCTCATATTTGTTGACATAAACCACTGTTTTTAAACATATACATTTACAGCTTATTGCGAATTCAAGAGAGTCTGCTTTTTTATTTGATAAATAATAATAATACAAAAAAAACTACGAGTATGTAATTTTTAAACATTCAATTTACTTGGCATTTTGTGTGACAGCAAGAGTGTCTTCAAACGCTGGCATAACAAACTGATTTATTTAGAAGAAATTGAGTTCCTCTTGCCAAGATTGATCACACAGTTAAAGGTTTACCTAACAGTTCACAGCAGTATAAATACTATTACAAGGTTTGCGACTGAAATGTGTGATTGTACTGTCTCTTTATGGTACATGCTTTGCACTGGAGGTTTATTTATTAGTTACTGAGTGTGTATGTGTGTGTGCGCATGCAATATTTTGCAATGAAAATGTGCAGCCGACTACCATTTCCAAGCACATTGATGTTAGTGCACATTGTAAAAACATTTACAGATTCTTATAAAGGTTTAAGGGGTCTTTAATGGATTTAAACATTATCACAAATGTAAATACTGTACACTGGAGATGATTTAGGAACGATTGCATTTGATTAAATACATTCTGTAGAAAATCACAACAGTATATCTTAATTCATAAAAAGTCTTGCATGAAAATTGATAATTGCGAAACCACTAATTATGAGATGCTCTGCAAGAATACAGTGCAACTTGCATGACTACACATTATAGTGACAGGCCAGTTATTTGATCCAATTTGTATGCAATGCGTTCTGATGCTTGAGACTCTTTGCAATTAGAAACCAGCCAGCATCAAACAGGTGCCAAACTAATAACATTGGTTTTGGCAGAAAATAAAATAAATCTGTCTCTTGGGAAAGCAAACAGCTATGCCTCCAGAGATGCCTACAGCAAGCCAGGGCATTAACGTGCCCTATAAACGTGTGTGACTGTGGGGCTTGAGGTGTCACAACAACGCTGTTAGGAGCAGATGGAAGAAGTGCCCCCCTTGTCATTCTTTGAAATACTTTTGCAATATGAACCTCATTATTATAATTAAGGGTATAGATGCCAATAGGTTTTAGGGAAGAATGAGTACCACACAGTACTAGCGTACTTTCAGAAAGTAAGTATGTGTGACTGCAGTTATATGCTGGCAGTTTATGAGTGTGTAAAGTTTACTAGTAGACAGTTTAGTAGATGATATGAACTGACCTCTGGTATTGTTTTTTCTCGGAACTTATTTGTTTTCTCTGAAAATGGTTGAAATTCTTCACAGAGATTTCATTTTGAATTCAATGAGATAGTTCCACATTATTAGCAGTACTTATTGAAACATATTCTTCAATAGAATACGGTACTCTGTGACATTATAAAATAAGGTAATATTAAAGTTTATATACGTAAACAATCTGTGATAAATGTGTTCATTAAGTTGGCATTAATGTTTGAGAAAAAGGTCATTACTGACATTGAATGGCAATACTGAAAAATTTCAGTTCATTATGTGGATCTCACATGTACAGTTTTGAAAGAAGCGCATGTTAAAGAAAATCATACTTTGTACCACAGTGCAATAGGTTAAAGAGAGCTTTCCATTTGTTTGCATTCTTTTCTTATAGGTGGCCTGTTAAACTCCCATGGTCAATTCACCTTAGCACTATCTCAAGCTCAAAGCATGTCACTGGCATCAGATTTAGGTCATTTACAGTAGGTTTACAGTAAAAAATGTCTTTATTTGAATACATATTGTTTTATGGAAAACACAATATTGGTTATCATGATGCAGGAAAAAAAAGGTGCTTTGCATGAATTAGCTAGTAAATGTACCTTTCTTCTATGGGTCATATCAGACAGTGCACTGAAAACGCATATGATATATAATAAATCACTTGCATCTTTAATCAGTCTTTTCCATGTGATTAAACGTTTATCTTAAAATGGTGACAGCAGCTTAATTTGATTCATGACTTAACTGCCAATAAAGCATAATCTATGATAAGTCAAAATAAACTGAAGTGTACAAATGACTGTTGCCTGGATGAGTTTCTAGCTGGCAGAAGATGGATATTAAATGAAAGAGATATGGATGCATAAAGAATTGCAATGTTCCCATTCAACCAATCAAAACACAGACATTGTGCTGGAAGTGTCTCTTCTCATCCTACAAAACAATTTACTGGCATAAAACCTGACAAAAAAAACTCCAAGCGTCTTTTGGAGTAAACCCTCACTTGGTCCAGGAAGCAATTACTCACACAGTTCATTCTCAAATTGACACTATTTTCAAAGGGAAGTAAAATTGTTATGGAATGCGTCAATAAAAACAAGAATTCTTGTTTCATCTTCAGTCATCAGTTCACAAAACCAGCACATGGACAGGTTTGCTGCCAGTTCCAAAACGTCAAGGATTCAAGGGGCATGGAAACTTAACTGTACACTGGTTGTACAAACAGTGACCATGAAACAACCATAGTCAGCAATGGTACCATGGTTCACTGAATGTCCAAGCACTTAGTTTACTCTGTGACAGAGGAACAGGGATGCCTCAGAGAAAGAAAATTAAGAGGTAGAGCTTAAGACACTCTGATATCACGTCCTTGTTGTATAGCACATTTTGTTCTCCAACGCACATAACACAGCACTCATATAAACCTCTGAGACTAAAATCTGGAGCTAAAGTGATTGCACTTATTGATTCAATAGCAATACAATAAATAAATAAAAAAATCAAACAACCAAACCAAAAAAAAAGCCTGTAGGGTACTTGAGGAAGAGAAGAGAGCTGACAATCAGTAAGAGCAGTGATGTCCACCATTGTTTTATTCTGTCACCTCTTTTTATTTTCCATTTAAACAAACGCCAATGAAGTATTACTGTAAATATCTGCTTTTCTTTTACTGTACAATTTAGCGATTTCAAATGTTTGTATGTTTTCATATATTTCTTAAATTATTATGCAAAATATGTTATTGTCATCAGTGTAGCTTTCTGATGTTAGAGATTTTTGTTATTCTCCCTGAAACGCAAGTTTACAATTTCTGTTTGTATTGCCTCAATTTCTACGGCCATTATTGTCACTCGTAATCTTTGTATAATTAGCCAATACTTAATGTGCTACTAGCTTAATTATTGTTTAATTGCAACCATTATAGCCAGACCCTAAATGTGTATGGGAAGCAAAGAACAACCTTAAATGACCTGGTCTAATGCTATGCCTTCAAGTTAGAAACATAGTTGACCCACAAAAAGTGCAGGAGAATATATATATATATATATATAAAAAAAAACAGAATATGTTATGTGAGATCATATAGTCACAATTGTTTTTTATGATCTTCTCTGCAATGGACTTTGAAGGTGCGAACCTCTGTTCTTCTGCTTTTGTAATTTGTAACTGTCACTGCAGAATCGCAGGCTGTAAGTTATAGATTGGACTCTGGTCATATTTAAAAGTGAATGCCCTCATTATGTCAGAAATTGCCTCCTAAAAATATAATTGAACTGTGATCACCATCTCCTGGATTTAAACAGACTTCATACATTGAATAGAACGGGCTGGGATGTAATAGAAATATCACTAAAAAGGAGTTGAGAAAATTGCATTTCTTCATGTGATTTGGGAACCATTCAGGATCTTTTAACATTGATGCCTGTGTACTATATACTCTAAAAGGAAATTCCTCTGATTGCTGGACAGGATAGGACAATCATTTGGTTAGTCTCCATTTTTCTACCTAATTTGAAATGCTCAAATCAAACTGCTGCAACCCACTTACAAATCAGGAACAGTAAAAATCAATGGGCGACCTTTGATCCTGCTGCCACACAAATCACCTGTTTTTAACCAACAAACATAAGCAATGGATGTTTCCAAGTTACTGGGTTGTGTTTGTTTTACATCAAAATCTTATTGGCTGGCCTAATTGTTCTTCTGCAAGATGCCTCCCACTGTTCCAGTCCAGTTTTTTTCCCCTTACACACCCCTATAATGCTCCACCATCTGCTCTTCTAACCAGATCTGATTTGCCAGTTAGCTACCAGTCCCTTATGTCCATCCAAATCAACCCAGAAACTAAACCCAAAGCAACAGGGTCTATCACTAAGTACAGGTTACTTCTGTGCATGCTTCAATACAAACATCAATGCCACCTATTGTACAACTAAAACAGATCATTTATAAATCTATCTGGAGAACTATAAATAATGCATATAGATAGTGAGTCATTACATTGATAGAACAAAAAAAAACAGTTTATATTTGTATTTAGTTCGAAACTATCGATTAACTTTCAGGGGTCTCTGACTCCAGAATCACGTGATTTGATGGAATACCAATAATGGAAACTAGCTTGTAATGACATGACCCCCCCTTGTGTATGTAGGCACTCAGCTAAGCATGTTACAGTCACAGTTATGAAATGGTAATGAATAAAATGGTTGTGTCATTACTCTCTTGACAACATACAGTATATAAGGACCTTGAAATAAGAATTACTTTTTAATCAAAGGGGTGCAAGAATATATGGCTTCATAAAAAGACCAAGGCTAAATGCAAGAAAGTAATACATCTACAATATTATTCTGCAATGCATCTGTCCCCTCTCATAGACAAAATGCTTTGAAGCCTGGGCTGTGGAATCGATGATGATAAATATTCAATGTTTGTGATAAATGTCCAATTCTGGCTATATCTTGCTGATATTCACAAAAGAAATCGCGTGCCTCTAATGGGATAAAAGTAGGTGGACTATTTCTACGATAGTGAATGTGACACACATACTTTCTGAGGCACTTTTATATTAAATATGTATCTTTTTACACAACTGAAAACTGCTGTAAATACAGGGTAAAAATCTAGAAGAATTAAACAATATATGTTTCTGGTGTGTTTCTGCTGTGATAAATGAAGTACACCCACCCCTTGTTATATCGCCCCTTGCTATATTGCGGATTCGGATATATTGCGGTCCTGAAGTTGGCTCCCCATTCCCCATTGTTGTTTGTGATGTGCATTCTACTGCACATCACAAACAACAATATACAAAACAATTAAAAACAAAGCATTAATATCGTACTGTTATCATATACACACGTATTGCACAATAACACAAAGCAAATTAAATACCTACTTGCTTAAGCGTTTTTTATTTTAGCCAATGAGGTGTTCACTTGTGGCAGCAATACACTAGCAAAAGTCACAAGGCAGTGACGTCAGCTCCCTAGCAGCAAGCCTCCTATGTTGGGAATGGATTCTTTAAATGCAGCAGGTTTGTGCATTTGAGAAAGGAGAGGAAGACTCATGAAATTAATTGGAGACTGAAGCTGATGAGAAGCAATTACCCTCTGCTGTATGAATTAAAACAGTGTGCTGCTTTTTATACGGAAAATGAGAAAAAGCAGGTTGTGTAGATTTATACTGGACCCTTACGCCCCCGATAAATCGAGGGAGTGGTTTTACAGTATTTGTTAGCCTATTTATTTTTCTATGGGTCTCTTGCTATATCACTGCCCTTGATATATAGCAGATTTATATTGGACCCAAACGCCTGCGATATATCGAGTGGGTGGTGTATTACATATCTGATGACTACAGCTAAAGTATAGCTCCCAATTTATGGAGCTATAACCCTGAAATCTGTATATATATAAAGGGTGTGTGTGTGTGTGTGTATGTGTATATATATTATTGTTATTATTATTATTATTTATTTTTTAGCAGACCACTGGGAATTGAACCCATGACCCTCCGGTCAAGAGTCCAGAGCCCTAACCACTACTCCACACTGCTGCCCTGTTGTATTTACTTAAGGAAAAAATGTCCTTAAAAAATGTCCTTTCGATTACACTGGTTTAAGAATAATTTATAATCAATTAATGATACATTTATAAATGTGTTATAAAGGGTGTTATACACTGTATTAGAACGTTACTAATAATAATTCAGACAAATGCAATAAAGTGTTATGATAACATTGGCTATGGCTTTTGTATCATAACTAGTATGTTGTCCTTACCAGAACTTGAGCTTGATTTAGCAGGCCAAAATCCAATAATTCATTTTTTTTTTGCCTGTAAGAATAGTGTATTTTAAAATGAAATTGTCATTTGTCCTGTTTGAAGTGTTAATTTAATTTAAAGGACACCTACATAACCAAACAGCTATCATTTTATGCAAGATCTAATAACCACTAGCTCTGAATAAATCTCCTGGAAGTGGTGTTTGCGTCTATCGCTAACACAGAGGAACTCAAGGGGCTACAGTCTGGAATTCAGCTGAAACCTGAGAGAGGTTTATTCATGTGATGTTTTTGCCTCTATATCTCAGTGCAGCTGCTTTCAAAATGAAAACCTATCCATCACACTTGAGACTTTAGAATATTTTAGAGTGTGTAAAACTATAGATTGTTCTCTATAATGCTCGTCTTTGATTGTTGAAGATGCAGTATTGCATAGGCATTGCTCCTTTTTCATTGTAAAGTGCTTTTTTTGGAGACTTAAAAACGAAAGCGTAGTATCAAACATTCAGTTTTAAAAGTCATACTGAAGACATTTTTATAAAATAATATGACAAAACATTTACCACAACTGAGTGTTTCATAGTTTTATATAAATATAAGAACATTTACAAATGACAGTCAGCCATTTGTCCCATCAGTGTCTGTCTGGTTCCTAGTAGCTAATTGATCTCAAAACCTTTTCACTGCGGGATCCCATAAGTAGCCAATTTCATACCTTCCTCACTCTCTGTGTAAAGAAGTGTCTCCTACTCTGTCTCTCCACTTCATTTCCAACAGTGTCCTCTGATCCTGGTATTTGTGTTGCACAGTTTATGGTTCATGTTTTTTTTTTCATATATTAATTTGGAAAAAGACAATCTGCTTTTTATTTCTGTTTCATTTCCTGAGCTGAGCAGAAGTTATATAGCCTTCTGTTGCCAGGGAGGGGGAAGACTTGGAATGGGAATTCAAAAATAATAATAATGGAAAAGTACCTACTAATTTGAAGCTACAGTATCTCAGGTAGCAGTTAAAAGTTAAAAGCTTTTAATGTGCACATTTTATTTCTCTGTATGATCACCTCATTGTCAATAATTAAACCATTTTGTATAGAGACCAGCATTTAACACGCTTAGTGTTATCTTTTTTTAGAAAACGGATTAACTGTACTCAGTACCATAATGGCATTAATTACTGTGGCTTCTTTATTAGTGTTCAGCTCTCAACATTAAATTCATTTCAATAGCTGCAGGCTGTTGCTTTTAAGTAACTTCCTGTAACAAAGGGAGTCGCAATCCAGGTCTGGATGGTGCTTCCAACAACTTTTTTTATGGGTGAACTATGACAGACTGCAGACTAGAGGGGCTAAAAACATCATTGTACCCAAAGTCACATGTATGAAACAGATTCTCTCATAAGAGGCATTTGCTCTTTGAAGCTTCCTGTGATCCCAAATTTTAGTGATACAATGGAAAAGCCTTACATTTTCATTTGCTTTTAACACTGTGCCTAATGGGCTGTTTGACCTTGTGAAACAATTCTAAGAATTATTAATACAATAAGTGCCTGAATATATGGGTCATGTTTCCAGTCAAATATTCTTACTGTCTTTCCTTTTCAGTAATGCAGATTTAATTTCCTCACAGAATTGGTTTAAATCTATTTCCTATGGGTCTGCAGCAGTACACAGATATTATTACTATAACTGCCAATACTACTAACAATAACAACAATAGTAAATATAGTACCTTTTTTATATTTCATTATATAGTAAAGTGCACATGTCAAGGTGCTTCACTAGAGAACACTGGGATACACCTTATGTGAGTTTAAAACCGGTAGATGAAAACACATATCCATTGAGGCTCTGTTTGTTAAATACAGTATGAAAAGTCAACCCAGATATGCCAACATAGCCTTTAAGATGTAGTATCAAGATCAAAATTGTCCAGAATTCTGACTTGAAAATCACCTTTCACAAAGCCATTTTGGCAAGACTAATGGGTGAATTCGACACAGGCATTGTTAATTGTATTATACCTTTTTAATTATTCAACATGCATGTTAGTTTTGTTCTTGATGATTCTATTAATATATGACACATAATGCTTTCTTCATGTTGATGCTGTAGAGAAATAGTTGCAGGTAGAAATTAAAACTGCATAATACAGTACTGCAGATCTGAAGAAAATCTGGGTAACTTAAAACAAGGCATCATTAGATAATGTTTCTGTGTATGATTTATATAGGATGTGTTCCATGTTCTTAGAATCTTGTTTGCAATGCTTGTGATATGGCTCCTTTAAAAAGAATGATGCAAGAGAAAGGTTTCATTGGACTGTTTAAAGCTTTCCCTGCTGTCAACATTTAGCTTTTAATTAAGTGAGTCTGTATTCCACAGGCATTAAAAATGAAAAGGAATAGGAAATTAAGGTATGTATCGTTATTAAAATACTAGCAAGATTCCCTTTGTATTTAATAAAGTATTAACTCCTATGAGAGAACAAGTTCCCTGGGCCATTTTTTATTCTATTATATATTTTTACCATCCTGGTCACCAAACTACAGCTCTACTGTAATATTGATGTGTTTAAAATAATGAAGCAATAAAGAACACTTGGGATTACAATACGTACGATTTGAGGATTGCGAAAAGCATTGTGGGACGAGACCCAATAAGTTAAACTGTGTTGTGTCATTTTAATTGCATCTTAAAGTAGGTAAGTACTAATAATTAAAATAGCTTTGCTGAAATCAGTAAATTAAAAATTGTTTTTAATTTGGAGGCTGTGTGGTACAGTGGTTACAGAAAAGGGCTTTGTGACAGGTTGGCTCGCAGTGGTGAGGTGTGGTGACGTCACAGACCAGGAAGTAACTGAAACCAAACAATGGATGGGCGGGTGAAGCTGAATGCTACGGCACTCAGCTGATTTATTAGCAAACAAAACAAAAACAAAAGATTTAAACTATAACAAAACACAAAACAAAAAGGCGCGATGGCCAAACAAACAGAAACAAGTATATTTTTAAATACAGCAATTGTTCTTTTTATATTCTCCTCGCTCTCTCTCTCTCCGCTCTCCCGTACTCTCCCGTACTCTCCTCCCTACACTCAACCATGCAGTATGGACAGCTGCAGGTTCTTATACTCTGGCCGAGGGGTTAACTAGCTGTTAATTATCTTATTACCCCTCGGCCACAGTCTGCACGCGTTTGGTAAGGATGCATGACTGTCAGCTAGTTAAATAATCAGTAGCTGATCAGTCATGCATCCTCACAGGGTTTTTAAATATAAATGTAAAAAACAATAACAAAAGACGCGGCTCTTTTATCTGCGCCACAAACAAATACAAATAATAATAAATAAATACATAGGGGCGGGACACTCCGCCACAGCTTATAACCAGGTCACTTAACCTCCTTGTGCTCCATCTTTTGGGTGAGACGTTGTTGTAAGTGACTCTACAGCTGATGCATAGTTCATATGACTCTGCAGCTGATGCATAGTTCATACACCCTAGTCTCTGTAAGTCGCCTTTCATAAAGGAAAATGCATGTTTGATGAACAGAGTTGTCGGACAAAAGTTGCTGGTGAACTGTGGTTGAACTTGAATTGTTAAAGAAGGATTGACTTGGACCAGAGAAGAACAAAATAGGTGATGGTTTTCTTTGTCTGGTATTCAGAAACCACACTCAAAGTATTGTTGAGTTAACACTTCATGAAGTGAGCATTGAGGAATAACAGTAAGGGAACCTCAAGTATGGACCATATTGAGAAAGCAGTCAGAACTCACTTCATGGAGTGGAACCTCAATACTTGTAGCCATTGAGTTTGTGGAGTGATAGGGTTCTATGGAAGCAGGTGAGGCTGTGTGGTCCAGTGGTTAAATAAATGGGCTTGTAACCAGGAGGTCCCCGGTTCAAATCCCACCTCAGCCACTGACTCATTCTGTGACCCTGAGCAAGTCACTTAACCTCCTTGTGCTCTGTCTTTCGGGTGAGATGTAGTTGTAAGTGACTCTGCAGCTGATGCATAGTTCACACACCCTAGTCTCTGTAAGTCGCCTTGGATAAAGGCGTCTGCTCAATAAACAGAATAATAATAAAAGGTGAGCAAACCTTTGACTGTAGTTCTAGAGGCATGCTCAATTTGGTGTTTGTGGTTCACCATTCACATATACCCTCGCAGCCAATCAAAGAGCAGGATTTCTCCCTATTGTGATTCAATTTCTGGTCGATAGCATGTTCAGTTGGAGGGAGGGAGACAGAAGAAAGAAAAAGAAAACACACCTGTTCCCCTTTTTTTTCTTTAAACACTAACACACCTTATGGATGAGTGGTGATGGTGGAGGCGGTCTGCTCAACAGTAAGGCCAAACGGAGGAAGTGTGTGGTTATTTATTTATTTTATTTTTAAAACTGCACAGCAGTAGAAAGAGACACTCAACAGCAAGCTGGAGTCTTGTCTATTTTTTTTTTTACTTTAACAGTAAAACAATAGTAATCGGTGGCCTGTGGGGGCACTAGGCCGCACACACCAAGTGGACGTACTATGATCGCCCAGAGCCCTCGAGTCAACAGCGGAAGCAGAGCGAGGCTGGACTCGCTGGAGGGTCTTGTTTCCCGTTTAGAAAGCAGGCTACAATCGCAGCGATGTAGGCTGATGAAGAAAGATTTTTTTTTTTAAAAACAAAATGCAGTTGTGTATGCGTTAGCTCAGCCTTCAGTTGCCGAGTTTCTGATTCCTGGGAAGTGGCAAGCCTACTTCCAGCAATTAATTGCAAGGGAACTCACAAAAACTTAGAGTAATACTAATACTAAGAGCAATACTCACCACTTTACCTACCTGTCTGTGAAAGGCAAAATAGACTGAGATCTCCGCTCAGTGACTATTTATTACTTTCGGGGGGCGGGACCGAGGGCGTGACTCCGCAGAGGGGCCTATCAGCAGCTTTGATTTAAAATGCTCAGCGAATACCTGACAAGCAGGCATATCCCAAAAGTATTCAATTTGGCAGTCATCTTCGAATTGAAAGGGAACGTTATCCATCATGAGGGCCAAACGTTCAGTAGCTGGCTCTAGACATGGCTGAACTAATTTCATTCATGACTCGGATAAATTCACAAGTTAAAAAACCGTTGTGTAGGCTCTAAATTGAGTTTTTGGATTCAGTCCTTGACTGATTTTATCACTCTGATTTATTGTTCTTGTCTGACTTCTTTTGCTGTCATCTGTCACCTTGAAGAACATTAAAAAAGAAAGCGAAAGAACATTTCCGATGCCCTTCATCCCCCCCCCCCCCCACCCCTCCCACTAGCTGTCATAATGCAGTCCTTTCTGATCTAATTGTGTGTCTTCCATTTAAAATTACTACTTCAAGTTTTATGGCAATAAAATGATATCTGGACAGCAGCCAAGCAATACTGATCTGACAACTTTCAAAACAGCTGAAGCATCCAATTCTATAACTGGGATTCTGAAAATGAGGGATACAGTTAAGTGTTAGGTATATGGTTAAGGATTAGGATTAGAGTTAGTTAAGTAATGTTAGCATATGCAAATTAGACTTCTAGTTAGACATGCATATGCGTGTGGTTTTATTAGATGTTAAATCAAGTTAAAACATTTTTTATTGATATGTTTCCAAATCTATGCTGAGTTTAAGAGCAGAGTAGTAAATACACCTCCTTCCTAAAACAGGTTAAAAGAAGTGGTGATGGTTTAAAGTCCATTGTAGGAGTATACACTTAACTGAGGATATTCAAATATAACGCCCACAAGCCAAATTAATATTGTAGTGTATGGTGGAAAATGAAGGAAGGAGACACAAACAATTTGCAGGTACTCAAATCTACGGTTTACTGGGATGAGACCGCACTGTGGTTGATCCCCGGAGCCAGCATCGCAGCCGTTGTGTGTGCTGATGCTCTAGGGAGGCAAAATAAGCTGATCCCTGGAGCCAGCATTACACTTCAGCCATCAACACCTGACAGAAGGATATCTACATCATCATATGGAAGGAAGCGCAAATGGATGGATACACCTATGGATCACATTAGTTTACTGTAAAGCTACGTCTTAGTTGGTGCTTATCTTGGCGAGAGCCGAGTTCAAATCAGCATGAAGTTTTAACATCTACTCTCGTGTAATGGAACTCACGGACCCTGTTAGCCTGGGCCACACCAAAAACAACACAGTCTTGCACTCTCACAGCAGCACATTCACACAGCAGCTTGTCTCACTCAGCTCTGCACGCACTGTTGTAGGCACCCCCCTATATGCTTTCATGTCCCTGCCTCTCTGTTGACGTTCCTGCAGAAACTAAGTGAATAAAGCATTGTCTTCAGCGCAGCGCATTTTTTTTCTAGAGCAGCCCTCTTTTGAGCCAATCTTATCAAGAAAACCTTCGTCTTTTAGCCATCCACGCAATGTAGATTCTGCAACATTTAGATCTTTTGAAACTGCTGCTTGAGTTTCACCTTTTCTTACTCTGTCCACCGCATTGAGTTTCATTTTAACAGAGAAATATTTTTGCTGTCTGCCATGCTTCGTACTGTGTATCTGGAACGTTCACCCAATGTTTACTTGTCAAATTGCATTATGGGGGAAATGGGAGCCACAACCTTACCTGATTCCACACTATAACAGGTCGCGTTATAACGGGGTAGCACTGTATTTGCAGTGAAGATATCATCACAGGTCCATTAATTGGTTGTCATGGCTTTTCTTCTAACCACTAAAATCAAGTTACAGATTAATTTTCAAATTGCAGATTATAATTATTATGACAGTGGCAAGGAGTACAGAAGTTAATTATATTTTAGACTCACCATTTCACAGCCCTCTGTAGCTAATGGGTCTTGTTTTGTCTCATCAAGTACCGTGGCTGTGAGTCGTGTGTGTGGAAGTGTATGTCTGTGTTTCTAGTCAGTGTAGATTTAGATCATCACCAGTGTGTTGTTGCAATTGGATACACCTTGTTCTGCAGTCTAACCTTTATATATACTGTGTCTTTAGCTGTCTATTGTCTTACATGTTTTATTTAACTTGATCCTTAACGTCTAATGAATGGTTTGGTTAGTACCAGCCAATTTCGTTTGGTTCAGTTTCCATTTTAGTGTGCACCTTCTAATGTCTACAGAATAACAGAAAATAAGCAGTTACCATCTTACTATTTGCAGGGTTAAAAGCAGTCGGTGAAATATAACTTGCTGGTTGGAGACTAATCTTACTATTGGCTGTTTTTTTAAGTAAAAAGTAATGTCACACAACCAGAATTATATCATGTAACACTTAAAAGTACAATCCCCTTTATAGAATAGCTAAAAAAACATCATTTGTCTGCATTGATTAAGACATAAAAAGATATATTGTCTTTTTAGTTTGCACTGTGGGAGGCAATTGTTACTAAAGAAATTTGCTACCGTGTTAAACACAGGTAATGTCTGTTCCACAAGCAATAGGACCATACGTTCAAACAAGTTTGACTGTTGTACTTCTGAGTTGATGCATGGGTTGCAGTGGTGAGTTGATATTCAAATTTAGCATTTCAATTTGTGGAAAACTTGTGTTTGGTCACATTTCAATGGTACTAATCATTATTTTATGACAAATAATTACTAGAATTAGGTGCAATGCAATCTTAGTCAGAAAAAAACCCCATAATATTTAATTTATTTTTCTTTACTGAACATTTAAGCTAAGTTGATTTATGTGATTAGCAGTAAAAGTTAGAAACAGCTCTAGATAATTGCATGTGTTCATATTTTTCAGCTAAGACTGCAGGCATCTCTTGACTGATTGTCACAATAAATAACATTAAACTAATGACAGCTTGTAGAAGGCTTGGTAATTGCTTTTGTTTTGTGTGCAACGCATTATTAGGTTTTGAAACGGCATAGAAAAAAAGCAGAAAAGAGGAAAATAAACTGCTGTCAATCTAGAAATTGTCATCTTTATTATAGGAAGATTAAACTGGAATCAGACAGAATGTTAACATTATTGGATTTCTGACAATTATTAAAATGAAAATAATGATTAATGAACAATTTTCTTTTCTTTTTTTTATATTGTTTTAAAGCAGATGTAATCTGTTTGTTTGAAATATAATGAAATGTAAGAAAATGGCAAAACTTTATAGCGATGCCTTTCACACTGAAACAAGGAAGATGTTCAGCTCAAGTCACATTTAAAATGCCAGTTTTAACTGATGCTGTGTGTTGATAGGATCCTAGAGCAAGTGATAGTCGGCCCTTTTCACAAAACTATAAGGACTATTTTAAGGAATGTTTTGTTAACCACTGTTTTTGTAAGACCCATATATGTGGTAAAGCAGCCATGCAAAATATGAATTGAAACAATACTGTATGTATCTCCGAAAACATTTCACTCTGGGGCTCCATGCATTGGTTTGATTAATGCCAATACAAATACTTTTGTTTCAACATACAGTGAGTTTTAATATAATAATCCCTATTTAATTTGTATATACATTTGCAGCACTTGTTACACACATTTGGATGGTCTTACTAGGATTACATTATTTTTGTCAACTCCTGGAGAAACTGAACCTTGTTCATCAGCAGGTGATGCGGAAGTTATTCACAGACACATCTTGTTGTCTCTCATACGCAATTCATTATATTTGTTCATTTAGATTAAGCAGCATGCCTTAATCCTAATGTACTTCGTGAAATAAAATACAGCCCATGTGCTTCCCCCGAAATACTAAAACCGGATTTCAACCACAGATCAAATGGTTTGGAACCTGTCTAAAAATAAAGAGAAAGACTGGATCAGATCAAATTCCACAAGTGCTTTAAAAGGAATCAGTATAAATAATGATGCTTTATTGGTTTTGTATTACTTGATATTTTAAAGCTGCAATTACTTCCCCAGACATGACACAAGTTGTAATTGTTCATTTTTTAAAATATCTGTTTCAAATTAATTTGATCTTGAAAACGCATAATTACAAAATGACACTATCTATAGGTTTTTTCAACAAACAAATCCGTTAAAAAATAACCTTCTATTTTCTACATCAATCCTCTGCCAGATTGCATTCCATGCATGACCTTCTTCTATTCATGGTAGCTGTCATTAAAAAAAAAAAAAAAAATCAAATTTTTATGAAAACACTGAAATAACAATAGTATACAACCCTTTCCTCTAGCAGATTTCTTTTCTTGTTTGTTTAAATACCCCTCATAGCTCTATACCTTCTGGTTGTAAACACCTGCAATTTTTTCCTTATGATTGTGATTATATTGAATTAATTAATTGCAAATGTGTTTAGAAATAGCCAGAAAGAAAAAAAGGTTTAATAAATGCCAACATGTGTTTAATTAATCAAAACAGGCTTTTAAAAAAAATAAATGTAGTTAACAAAGCCATGAATATAAATCACACAATGTGATGTACAACACAAAGGATCATTGTAATATAGTTATAGAAATTCAAATGGCGCAGCGGTTTTAAATGTACTAATCTTACATGGAATCATTACATGCATTACAGCAATTATGCACTTTATTTATTTTTTTAAATGCCAGATTACGTAGTATTAGCAAGGCCTATATATGTTACACTTAATATGTGCCCCTGGCCTTTTTATTCAGAACATTGATTAGAAAAGTGATGAATCATAATTTTAGTTTTCAATGTGGATATGAAATGGGGGGGCTCCCGAGTGGCGCATCCAGTAAAGGCGCTCCTCGCAGGATGTGCCCTATAGCCTGGAGATCGCAGGTTCGAATCCAGGCTATGTCACAGCTGACCGTGACCGAAAGTTCCTAGGGGGCGGCGCACAATTGGCTGAGCGCTGCCCGGGTAGGGAGGGCTTAGGTCGGCAGGGGAATCCACGGCTCACCGCGCATCAGCGACCCCTGTGGCCGATAGGGCGCCTGTGGCTCTGCAGCGGAGCCGCCAGATCTGTGTTGTCCTCCGGCACTATAGGTCTGGGGGAATTGCTGTGGATCTGCAGTGCGAAAAATGACGGCTTGGAAGGAGCACGTTTCGGAGGACGCGTGTTCCAGCCTCCGTTTCCCGAGTCGGCGGGGGGGTTGCGAGCGGTGAGCCGGGGATACAGATAATAATTGGGCATGCTAAATTGGGGTGAAAACCGGGGTAAAAATAATTGGCGACGACTAAATTTATAAAAAAAAAAAAAAAAAAATGTGGATATGAAATGGAGGATAAAGGTAATTTTTTAAAGTGCAGTCGTGTCAGGTCAAGACAGGTTTACAGAACGTTTTCAGTATGCCGATTCACAATATCTATTTTTTTTAATATTGACACATAGCCTTGAAGCAGATGCTGTCCCTTTTAAGGATCACTTATTGTTGCAGGCAAGATGAGGACAATCATTGTTTTTTTCTTTATTCTGTGGCATTAAACTTCAGCTGGTGTTCACTGGCCACTTGATCTAATGTGATCCAAAACAAGGCAGGTGTTGAGTTTCAGAGCTTCAGTATCAATAAATACAGGGGTCCTTTAAAACAGCTGATGAGAAGTGACAGTATAATGAACTGTTAACATTCATAAGTTGTATATATTTTGTTTACTAGGTTAGAAAATGTCTTTAATGTGACCTGCTGTAGATTCAAATAACTAACAACAAGCTTTGTATCTTTACTACACATGTTTAGCAACTCAGGGGCAGAGTTGCAGGTCTCAACTTCAAACTGAATTGCTTTGTAGACTAAAAGTTTTGCATTATTTTTCAATGTAATGCTTTTTTATTTGAAAATAATCCATTTGTTGTGGAAACTGACCAATTAGAGTACAATGCACGGTGTATTAAAAAAATCTGTGTTTAATGACTTCACTTTCTAACAATGGTTATTTCTATATTGAACAGCGATTCAAACTCGTTTTTGAGTTGAATTTAAATAATCTGGATTCATACCATACTCTGGTTCAGAGGACTTGGAAGGAATAGACTTGAGTGCAACTCTGCCTGTGGGACAGGCTCAACCAACTTGAGTGAAGACCCAAAACAGTACAGCTGGAAATAATGTCAGAGCATAGATGTTCAAGACATTTTACAGGAGCCACTGGCATTGGGCAGGATTAATTAATAACTATGTTAGTAGGTCCCATGCATTGGTTTCTTGGGTTTTTAAAAGGTAAGCTGTCTGTGTTTGGAAGGACATTTAGGAGAATTTAGTCATAGACATGTAACTTATGCTGCAGCAAGGAGCTGTAGGACACACTGGGTACTGTTCAGCATTCAATTAAATTCAAACCTTTATCAACCAGGTAAAGACATTGAGAACAAGTTATCATTTAAAATGCCGACCTGGCCAAGAGGCAGCATAAATACAACAGACAACAATACATAGACATATAGAAACATTACAGCAATATGAAATAAAAAAAAAACCCTAATGAATCAGCATCTGCTCTGACAAGCACATGAAAAAGGGAAAAGAGCTTCAAGCCTAGAAAAGAAAGCACCCTCTGAGATAAAACCAGGGAGTTTAAGCCTTGATTGTAACTCATTCCACTTGTGAGCAGCTGCATATTGGAATGAGTTATGCCCAACAGCAGTAAAAACACGAGGGTCAGTTAAACTAATCAAATTGCTGGATCGAAGGTTGTAAGAGGAGACTGATATAGTCAACAATTCGCTTAGATAGAGGGGTTTTTTCCCGATTAGAGTTTAAATGAGTCTGTACCAATGACATAGCCGACGTGTTTGAAGTGAAGGCTAGCCAACCAAAGTGTAGAGATCACAGTGATGAGAGCGGTAGGGAGCACCAGTGACAAATCTTATTGCAGAGTGATATAAAGCATCAAGCTTCCTAAGGGCAGCATTAGAAGCAGCTTTATAAATGACACCTCCATAATCTAAAATGGGTAGTAGATACATCTGTACCAGTAAGTACTTAGCTGGCCGTGTGAAGCATGATTTATTTCGGTAAAGAAAGTCGAGTCAAGCTCGAACTTTCGATTGTACTTTAATGATATGTGGTTTAAAAGTAAGTGCACTGTCTAGCCAAAATACCCAGATATTTATAAACTTCTACTTGCTAAACATCAGCCTTACAAAAGGTACTAATTTTGTAGCCTTGCTCAAGAACTGCAGGATTGTTGACATTTGAACTTCCCCTATTAAATAACATACATTCAGTTTTATCAACACCACAGCAGGACCTTCCCTGACATGCTGTACTAGTCTCCTTATCCTTATTACCCTCCAAAGTACAGTAAATGTTCAAATACTTTCTTTGACATCATGCTTTCATGTGCACTCTGTTGTGTCTGAGACATGCCGATAACTCTTGTACAATCAATGCATTTCAATTAATGGGGCAACTATGGGACGCTGTTTATTTGGAGTCCGTGAACATGTGATTGATATTGCGTTAATTGTTTTTAAATAAATATTACTTGACATTGACTGGAACCTGTAAAGGATAAACCCTTGAGGACTGACCACCCCAGACTGTTTTGTTTCATATCTTCATATATATAGAAGCTACATCCTTACACCACATACTAAATGAAAGTTAGAGAGGATGATTTGTTTGATTTTTCTCTTTGTCTCTCATGAATGGTTCTCATGTTATGGAATCATTGTAGAGCAGTAGGTGCCTAGATGGATCAGTTACAAGGGACTGACAGACAAATATAAATTATTGCATAACACAGTCACTAGGGTATTGGACTACCTTGGGATGGCCCTTGATGTGACATAAATTAAAATATATGTTTATATAAAAAAAATACATATGTGATTACATTTCACAGCATATTAATTTGCATATTAAAAAGGCAAACAGAAGTCACAAAACAAAACTAGAGACAGTATTTATTCTTATAAATATCTACATTGAATTTATTTTGTCAAATCACGTATTGCTGTTGTTTATAATAACTTTAGGATGAGTTTTGATAACTGCATGTGAGGGATGCCTTTTACATAATTAATGAGCGGTCAGGGACATTTAGAACAGTATGTGTAACTGATGACATAACGAATCTTAGACCTGACCTCTTCTGATATCTGCTCCTCATTATATATATGAGTCTGATTGTGAGCTATGCTCTCAATGACCCCCCCCCCCTCCAATTAATTAATTTTAATGGATTAGGGCTGGCTCAGAGTATTATTCTGCAAATAGAACTTGTCAATACCACTACATTTAATCTTAATTAGATTAACACCAGCTCATGTCGTAATCAATTAGTCTGAAGGTTTACTGCATCGCCTGCTAATTAGGAATATAGACTTTCAAACAGAATTATTTCACGTGGTCTTCACAGGTGTTTAGCCTTGTGCAGTACGGAGGTCATGAAATACAGATAACCGGATTACTGCAGACTCCTCATTCTCCCATGTAATCAATGTCAATAGCAGATGCATTTGTGGTTTTTAAGAGTACATACTTGTCCACAAGCATTAGGTGATATGCTCTTGTATAGTAACAAGGGTGAAACAGAGACTTAACCCTCCTGTTCCTCCAAGTGCTTACACATTACACCTATGTCTAAGCATTGGTACAGAACAATAAATGCAGAATGATTGGGATGCCCATAGTACCTCAAAGAGCCCCGTTTATTAAATATCTGTCGTGCAAAACAGAGAGTGCTCTATTTTGAAGCTAGTGCCCAATTTCTGAAAGGAATAACAGCTATCAAACTTACTATTGGTCTGTCACAACTGGCACTCATTCTGAGGAAAAGCAGTTCAATAATAATCACAAAATATGTAGTGATATGCGCTCCACTTACAGTTTGTGTTTTTGGTGTTAATGCATTACACGCTTAATAACTGTGGTTTCTTCCCCTGTAAAAAGCTCACACGTTGCACATGCCTAAAACATGTCAACACTGCGTCCATTTTAGAAGTAATTAAGGGATAACCAGGGTGATTTCCCAGTGCTGTGAAATTCCACAAAACAATCCAGTTGTGGTTGGTTAGCCCTATAGGTTGATTCACTCAAACCCTTAAGATTTGTGTAAGAACCATCTAGAATTTAATGACATTCTTTGGTATTCCAAGCCGGTAACTTGGAAAAAGGAGCTTTTATTAAGAATGTAATGCTACCCTATGGCCTAACACCCAAAGCATACCACATTTTAGAAGTTTATTTTCTCTAGATCCAGATTAGCCCAGTTATACTGTGTGGTACAGTATAATATGGCATCGAAAAAACTGAGTGAAAAGGGCAATATTTCCATATATATGGCATCTAACTGATTCAATTATGTCAGATTTTGGTGGGAATAGGATGTCCTACAGCTCTAACATGAGTTCCATTGAAGATGATCTGCTCAATGTTGTTTAAATCAATTTATACAAAAAAATACCACATGCCACAGTCCAACACTAACCTTTGAAAGATGTCTGTTTTAGCAGTGTGGCCTCTGGGTACACTGAGTCACCCTAAAATGAGCTTCATCTGTTTGTTAGTTATGGTCTGGGGAATTGAATAGGGAAAGCAATGTTTTTGGAAAGCAAATGATTTCCCAGCATTCTGTTAGCCCGGAGAGCAGTAATCCAGACTGCATGAGTGTTTTCCAATTGCACCATTTTTTAAATGATCTGTCATACTTTGAGATATTGCACATTTATTTTTATAAAATTGACACAAGTAAAACAAACAGACAGTTTATTTTTGTTGTAAATTATGTTCCCCCATTTTATTAAGCAAGAGCAAGTGTTCCCTGTGACATTCAGCAACTGAACCGCTTTCTGCTTCTAGAAAAAGCATATTTTATTTCTTAGCATCTCAGATGTATATTTATTTCTCTTTTCTCCCATTCTAGGTAAGTGAAACACTTTTAAGATCCCTTGTAGATCCCAGAAGGCAGCCCACGGCAGTGCCAAGCAGGGCCACATCTGTTACAAACAGAAACAGTAAGAATTAAATGTTTTTTTTCATTTACTGGGACGTGACAAAGTAGAATGCTATTTTCTGTTTATGATCTCCATTGCAGTGTAGGCTGAAGAGTACAAATCTATTATTTCAACCTTACCATAAGCCATTTGATATAGGAATTATGGTTTAGGATACTGCAGATGCTTTAATAGTGATTCTGTGTCAATGATATTTTCAATACCAGTAGAAATCTCTAAAGAAATGTTGTAATCATATGGCCTCATTCACATTCCCAGGATCTTAAGCCAGAATTATTCTTAAATGAACCTATCTTTGCCTGTCAGTGTCCATATACTTAACATTGCACAATGCTTTAATTCAAGTGGCTTTATGTAATGGATAACCATCAGGTCTGGTGATTGTACAGCAATTCCCATATATTATTCCCATATAGTAAACCACAATGACAAAACAAGGAAACACTGTTAATGCAGTTGAGAAGTTGAGTGTTGCAAAAAAAAAAAAGAGAGAATTCCTAGATGTTATCATTTCAAAGTTAAAAAAAATATATTTGTAGTTTTACTTGGCGAATAAGTAAATTATATACCTTAACTTTGAATTGAACCTTGTAAGTGTGTCACCTATTGTGCCAAGGGTTATATGTTCTCACCTGTTGTTCCTTGGCAGTATTACTAGAGGAAGGTTGTACAATACTTAGGGAGGTCTGAGGCAAAGGAAAATGCCCTACTTTATGGTACTTTGGTCACAGTAAATGCTAGTTAGCCTCAGGGCCCTATACTTAAAC
This sequence comes from Acipenser ruthenus, assembly GCF_902713425.1. NCBI lineage: Eukaryota > Metazoa > Chordata > Actinopteri > Acipenseriformes > Acipenseridae > Acipenser > Acipenser ruthenus. The sequence continues at coordinate 9,474,063 of NC_081197.1, forward strand.
TGCTAAGTAGATCTTCTCTTTTGGGATTTGAGCCCTCTCATGCAGCCCAGGTTCACATTAAATAAAATGGCTCAGGGACAAAACTGTTGGAATTGGACACCTTTTTTTCTCTATGATGTAGGACATTAGTTCATGACAGGTTAGTGGCCTTGTTCCATTATAAACTGGTTACATTTCTCAAGCAACAAGTATAGCAAGTACTGTGTATGATGAGACATAAATACCAGCATATATAAATCCAGTAGGTTGGATATGCTTTGTCATAAGAAAATTGGGTCATCTGTCTCAAGCTCGACTTTTATGAACTAGGCATTTTGATAGACTGAGGGGGGATTCATTTTTGATACCAAAGGTCCCAAATTGTTATAGGCTGTGTAAAATGCTAAGGCAAGAAGAAACGTTATTTTCCCAACCTGAGCAGAAGATTCTGGAAGGCAAAGTCAGTACAAACAAGAGCAGACAGTCTTTGGGTTACAAAGTGATTTTGTGCCGTCTTTTGAAATTTGACAAAAAAAAAAATGAAAGGCCATGTCCTCAGTGACATGTTTACTGAAGTGATTTTGAAGACCACATACAGTGCTGCACCTGTATAGTATAAGAATATAAAAAGCATGATAAACAGCACCATTTCTCAACAAATTCACCATGGTAAACATTTTTCAAGGATTTGGTGGCCTAGAAAGTAAAAAAAAAGGATCTTGGGTGGGTTAATAATGAAATAGATTGTGAGTGGAATATCGTTGAATTGATTTGACCAAAAATAAGCATGTAAAGTCAGGATTCTGTTTACAGGACCACTGACGTAAGACTAGATGGATATTTAGATTTGGAATATTTCTTATAATGCAAATTGAAAATACCAGTAAAATTCAAAGCTGTTGTTGTTCTTTGAAAATGACTGAGTGGCTATTGCTCATATTTGACAGAACGAGGACAGACGCTTCCCAGCGGAGGTAAGCTGTCTATAATTTATTTATTTATTTCCTTTCATTTTGTTTAAAACACATAATAAGATTGCAAATCTGTCAATATCTGTCCAATCATGTATTCAAAGTTATCATATCTGTAAGTCTAGGACAGTAATATCTGCGTAGACTTAATAATCATGATAATCAGATAATTAACTAAAAGCTATGGGCTGACGGATGTATGTAGTAAGCTACAACCAATGTCCCAAAAATTGTGAAATACATTGTTACCGTCATCAGGGGCCATATTCACAAAGCTGACTTAAGTCTAAGACCAGAAAAATGGGCTTAAGTTGCTTTTTCTGACTTTGAAATGACAACGATTTTCTGGGAGGTCTTAACTTAGACCAGCGTTTGTCCTCGTGCGACGTCTTCACTGTCTTCCACTCGAGAGAAAGCCGTTGCCTGAGTGACAGATTGATCATTTTGATAATTTTGCTTCTTCACTGGGACTTAAGAAAAATCATTATGTCATGAAAAGATAAATAATGTAAAATGTATATATTTTATTATAGAATTTCGTAATTTTCTATTAAAAAGATATTGTTATAATTCTATTTAAAAGTATGATTAACATGTGAAATAACATTTCACATGTGAAATAAAAACAATGTAGAATGTTATGTAATTTGTATGTGTATTGTATTTAATGGGATATTTGTTAATAAAGTATATTTTAAAAAAACAATGTTTATTTGTCTATCTTCCTGTTTGCTTTTAGATGTGTACCCCTTACGAAAGACATTCTTGGTTTTTAATAAGATGCAAGCATTTTTAGAAACAGAATATAGTTTCTGGTAATGGAGTAACCAGGCAGAGGGGAAAACAGGTGAAGAAACAGTAGTAGGACAAACGAAAAAGGGTACACAGGTTGTAGATTTGTTGTTTTTTGTTTACAGCTGTGGAAAGTTCGAAATACATGTTTGCTAATCTAGTACTTTAGAAAGAAAAAAACAACTTATAGGTAAACACAAAACTACACTGGAGCTGGTATTACTTTGTATGTTTCTACCTCTGCTCATGAAGCCTTCATTCCTCTCAAGCCATGCTTTTGGTGCTGCTTGTTATAAATTAAACATAGATTTACAGCCCTAATTATAGTCATAATGTTAATGGTATGATCTACATTGCAATAACATATTCAATATTGTAATAATAAATAAAAAAAATCACCTGTAACAAAGCTGGAATTGCATTGCTTCGGTTAGTTGATGGAGGTAGATCGGTATGTAAAATATTTGTTTGGGTTTCAATTGACCGTCTTTTAAAATGGTATCGGCTTCTTAATTCAGTCTCGCTAAAAACTTACAATGGGGTTCCCCTGTCTACAAAAACATGCTATGGGCAATTCTCATCTGGATGATCATCAAATAAATCATATACTATCACCTGTCAAGCCATGGCAGGAAAATAAAAAAGGCAGATCTGGACTTAAGCCTCCTTCAGGGTAGTCTTAAAGTTAAGACCTTACTTAAGACCAAAATTCCATTAAGACTCGTTTGTGAATAAGACTTAAATCCAAATTGACGACTTAAGTCAGCTTTATGAATACGGCCCCAGTTGTAGCCTGTTAAAAACACTTTCTAACCAATTTAAATAATCAGGACGTCCATCTTGTTGTTAAATTTGGCTTCCATTTGAAAATTTACATTATGGCACTTTTCCAATTGAATATGCACAAGTGATTTTAATTGAATAAAACCTACATGAAGGAAAATACTTTGTCATTTATTTTCTTGGTAACACTAACATAATAGCCTCAATTTCATAATGAATTCCAACTGAATACCACAGGAATAAAACCTGAATATCTTATACACTTCCCCTGAGTTCTGAAGTAATTCATTTTCAACTCAGCCCTGTTAATTCATGTGGATTTATTTAGCTGTATTCATTCCATGTTCCTTTGTAACAAATGATGTTGATCACATGACTAAGGCATGCATTCATGCATGGATTAACACTTCTCACAATGCCCTGGTGGGCGAGTAAGAGGGTATGAATTAGTGAAGAATAAACAGTGAATTCATTAGGAATGGATGGAAGGGGAAAAGGGAACCTAAATGTTTTAAAATCAAAATTAATTACTTCAGAACTCAGGAAGTGTATAAGATATTCAGGTGTTATTCCTGCGGTATTCAGCCGGAATTCATAATGAATTTGTGGCAATTTTTTAAAACTGTTACCCTTTTCTTTCAAAACTGTAGGGCATGAAAGCTGAATTCCTGGTTTCTTTCATTATAACGAAATAATGTTTAGACAGTGATAACACAAAAACAGTAGGTGGCCCAACACATTTCGTTTCAGTTGTGCAGTAAGCAGGTGATATGGAAACTTCCTCTTGTCCTCACAATCAGGTTCTGGAATATTATCTGGATTTTTGTACTATACTATAAACCCACAACATGTGGTTATGTATTTTCACTGTAATATTTGAGTACCCACACATGCAATTGCAGTGTAATTACAGTGTACTTAGCAACACTTGTAAAGTTTTACCAAAGTATCTATTGGCTTCCCTTCAAACAATTGTCATAGATTAATGATTAATAGTTTGGGTATCTAAAAAGAAAGACAGGCAGAGAGAATGAAAGAGAATGTGCTCCTGGCTACGAACAACAGATTGAGAAACACACACAAGCTGTTTTTAATCACATAGCTTAGATTGATAATATATAAACACAATGAGACATCCCCATATATTCAGACAATTGTCCCTTTAAAAGTGTCTAATCTTGGCTACTCCATAGACACCCACAGAGCCTCTGACACCCTTGTACACTTACCTGTAAAAATAACACCGGAAAACACAGTCTCTCTAAACATAAACCGAGCGTCTCTTTCTTATATTAATTTGCATGTTGAGACAACCACCACTCTCCTGAATGTTTATTCACCAACATCAGACTATGCTGCTTTAGACCCTATCCACACTACATAACCGATCTCAATAACCGTTCTAATTAATCAAGCTCAAAGTGTCCACACTGAAGTACCGTTTCATGTTTAGTTAGGCTTAATACGTCCACACACTATTAGAATAGTTTGGTTACAGTTCCTAGCAGCGCAATGAACAGTAGAATTTTTTTTGCTAAAAAATAATAAAACAAGTATTTTTGAAAAAGTAAAATGCGCACACACACAAGTAAGGCTTGAAGTTTTCGGGTTTTATTTTTAATTAGGTGACATCACTTTAAACAAATTGAGCTGATTCTGTTAATAATTAAACTCAGAAAAAGCGGTTAGCAATCTTTTTATTGCCTGAGCTTAATTCTGGTTCCCTTAAATTTTATTTCAAACAGAGCTGACAAATTACATGGATTATGTAACACAATTTTTGTTCCTGGGTAGTAAGTGTTATTTCCTAATTGCTTATTCCTCAAAAGTATAGAAAATGGCTATTATTCCCCACAAACTTTGCTTTTGTGACCAGGACAGTGATATTTTGAAATTTACCTATTTCCAATGAGAAAATGGGCGAATTTGTGTCTTTTCGTTCACATAAAGTCAGAAAAAAACAACATATGAATCCAAATTAACATGTATTTATACTAAAGTAATACAAAAATGACTACAAAAGATTTAGAAGTGAGTAGTTTTTCGAGATTTACGATTATACTGTAAATCACTTTCACGAATCAGCCCCCAAATGTAGTCTCCCATCATGTTCTCGTTATACTGTCATTCATTGACAGCTCATCCAGGAGCCTTAAAGCCGTGCTGCTCCATAATGGTAACAAGTACCCGTCTCTTCCCCTGGCTCACTCGGTGCACCTCAAAGAGGTTTACAACAGCATCAAGACCTTGCTGGACGCCTTGAAGTATGATGAGTACGGCTGGGACCCCCGGAAGGTGCTGATGCCACCACTGCACATCAAATTGGGCCTTATGAAACAATTTGTCAGAGCTCTAGATAAGGAGTCAGCAGCCTTCAAGTACCTTCAAGACTTCTTCCCTAAGCTGTCTGAGGCAAAGGTCAAAGCCGGTGTCTTCGTCGGACCACAGATAAAGAAGATCCTGGAGTGCAATGAATTCCCCAAGAAGCTCACTAGTAAGGAGAAAGCGGCTTGGAACAGCTTTGTCGCAGTGGTTCGGGGCTTCCTGGGCAATCACAAGGCCGAAAACTATGTGGAGCTGGTGAAGAACTACGGCACAATGGGCTGTAGGATGTCCCTCAAAGTCCATATCCTTGATGCTCATCTTGATAAATTCAAGGAGAACATGGAAGCGTACTCGGAGGAGCAAGGCGAGCGCTTCCACCAGGATATACTGGACTTTGAACGCCGCTACCAAGGACAGTATAACGAGAACATGATGGGAGACTACATTTGGGGGCTGATTCGTGAAAGTGATTTACAGTATAATCGTAAATCTCGAAAAACTACTCACTTCTGAATCTTTTGTAGTCATTTTTGTATTACTTTAGTATAAATACATGTTAATTTGGATTCATATGTTGTTTTTTTCTGACTTTATGTGAACAAAAAGACACAAATTCGCCCGTTTTCTCATTGGAAATAGGTAAATTTCAAAATATCACTGTCCTGGTCACAAAAGCAAAGTTTGTGGGGAATAATAGCCATTTTCTATACTTTTGAGGCATAAGCAATTAGGAAATAACACTTACTACCCAGGAACCAAAAAAAAAAAAGAATTGTTACACGGTGTTGTTCATCTCCAATCCAAATTTTAACTTGCATTTCATTTTTTCAGTCGCCTAATTTAATGTTGTGCTTTTGCTACTTTCACCACTAGTTTAACAGAGATGTCCTGACAGATTTTTTTTTAAGCATAAAAATTAATACCTGGTGCGGTGTGTACACTGATAGCAAGTCCTTCAGGCGCCTGGTCTGAGTATTTCGCCAAACATATCAGAAAGCATTTTGGGATATTGGTGGATACACAAAAAATGTAGTTCGGTATTACAGCGTCCACACGTCTGAGAAACCGCACTACCTGATACAATCTCATTTAGAACCGGACTAGAGACTACCCTCCATGGTGGTCTCGAGTCCGATTCTCAGGTACGGTATTAAACGCTGCGTAATGTGGACGCTAACCGTATTTAGCACTTTTAAGCCGGTTTAAAGGCAACTGATACGGTTTAAAGGCATAGTGTGAACAAGGCGTCAGTCGCCAAACTGTCACAGTACTGTCCCTTTAAGAAATTGTTTGTATGAAGCTCCAGTCTCCATTAATGAATGTGCCACGGTGTTTCATGAGGAAGATACGATGGGCTCAATTAAAATTAGCACCCAGCATGTTAATAAGTTGAGATGAAACCTGTTGGTGTGAGTCATTTTCCACATATGACAGATTACACGCCTGTCCATTAGTTTAATTCAAAGCAATGTCTGGCTTGAGCTAATGAAATCCTTTATTCTGTCCCAAAACTGTCAAGGACAGTGAGTTCTAATTCTCTGGAAATGCCTGGGCTTAGTCTTGAAATTGAAGTGATCTATAAGATTACTTTGTATATATTACTTTGTGTATATATAAACTTCATTGCTAAGCAGAGTTTCTAATTTGAATTCTGAATTGAAAAAAAAAGATAATTGTGTACTAGTTTTGATTTCCTTAAGAACCATAGCTATTTCACTTTTGAGGATGGCCATAAATAGCCCCCACTTTGTGTTGTTCACTTATGTAATAGGTTCTCGATGATGGTTTGTAGAATATCTTCTGTGTATTAGCCATTCAGCTAACACTGTTGAAGACTATTCAGTGTGGACATGAGTCTCAGCTCAGCGACGCTCCAGATGTCTCACTGCATTGGATTTGGCTGTGAATTGGTACAAGCTGCAAGAACTAAGTGGTGTGAATGCAGTCAGGCATTGCCTTGTCCCTGTGACTCAGTACCACCGAAACACTGAAAAAAGCCTTATGAACAGAGACTGCCTATACACTTGGAAAGAGATTGACTATTCTGTGATTTCAAAGCAGATCTATTCTAGTAATTCCTTTATCTCTCAATGACTAGTTTCTTTGTAACTCCCCAGTGGCTCATCGGGAAAAGGCAATACCGTGTAAGTGCTGGGTCAGTCATGTGATCAAATTCTGTTAATGATGAGTTGTTGATTTTGCAGCCCACAAAAGTTATGCTGTGTTTGCATTTGCACTCCCATGGGTATGGGTAAATGTCTTGTGGGCTTAGTTTACCTTATTGCATTTCAGTGCCCCAAGAGTCCAAAGAAAGATATTGAATACTAGGCCCATACCTACAGAGCATTTCAAATCTGGTGGAAAAACTGGGGTAAAATCAATCAATAAATAAAAAATATATAATTGAAAGCAAATGGTTTAAGCATTATTCAGTCATCTCAAATTATACATTCTCCAAAATGATAATCGGAGTTATTAATAGTGTAATTATTATGTTTCCTTGGAAGAAAACCTATTGTACTGTTTATTTCACATTGTCTACTTTTGTTTGCATAGAAAAGTCTTGTTTGAGAGCATTGTACTGTACCTCATGATCTACCTGCCTGCTTTGATTCTTATTATAGCCTATGTGAAAACCACCATGAAAACTTGTACTCAGAGTAACCTTTCAGAAAAAAAGAATAACTGCATTAGGTTGCATTGCTGCTGCCTTGATTTATATTTTATAGCAGTTATGGTGTAGATTTACACGTTAAGAAACACTGGTTATTTTGATTCAGTCAACATCGCCCAGCCATTACTGGATCAGATCTGACAAAAGTGAAGTCTTCTAATGTTTTAAAAACGAACACACCACATTCATTCGCCGTCTTCATGAAGCTCTTCCGAAGGCCACGCTGCTTCTGCTGTCCAATTACAAGGCAACTTTCCCAGAAGCATTTTTAATAACGGCTCGATATCTGGAAATATTCAAATCAATTACCACGGAAAAAACTTATTATTATTATTATTATTATTATTATTATTATTATTGTTATTGCAACTGCACAATCTTTTTTTCGATCTTTGTCCTCAGTTTATTGTCACAGAAGCATTTTTTTTAAATAACTGCGCACTAATAATAATAGTCGTAATAATAATAATAATAATGCTTTTTTCACAATCTTTTGTTCTCTGTTTATTCAAGTAAAAGTATACAGTTTTAAAAAGCTGTTTTGTACACAATTTATAGAGAAGATCATTGTTATGGAGGACTATATTTATAGAACGTTCATTTTAGAGTGCTTATGTGGAAGGATACGTTAAAAAAAAATTAAGTCAAATAAATTCAGTTAAAATCAATAACAATTATAGTTAATTGTGCTGTAACATTGAAGTATATAAGCAATAAGACCCTCCAAATCGGGCATTATACGGTCGTATAATGCCTGGTAATGCCATCTGTGCCGGGTCTTACTACTTATGTAGTAACGCTAGGGTTTTACACTCCATTGAACTGCATGGAACGGCAGGACCAGGACGTGAACTTGCGACCATCCGGTTAAAAAACAAATGCCTTACCAGTCAACTAAAGAGCGAGCTCTCTAGTCGAGAGGAAAGTACGTGTCTTATACTTATTGTAGCATTAAAAACCCATCAACAATCTAGCTCATATAACTTGCTCCTATCCAGAACTAATAGACATTCCCATGAACACTGTTCTTTAGTGTAAGCAGGATTAGCCAGAGAGTGGGCAACAGGGGTGATTTGACATGATGTTGCTTCTATCTCTTGTTTACAAGACAGCAACACAAGTCTGATTGAGCAGTCTCAGATCTTTTGAAACTCTGGAAAAATCACAATATATATATATAAATATATTAGTACGGTATACATCTGGTATCGTTTGTGTTATAATTTAACAATAAATTAAGACGCTTTTGTTCTAAAGAATTGCTATATTCACCATGCAATAACATTGGGGTCCATAGAAAACAAAATGTGCTAGGATATATATATTTCAGCTCTGCCTTGTTTCATCCCTGGAGTCATAGGCTACACTACTGTGCATGCGTGATGCTCCACTTATATTTGCTAACTCTTATGATCTCCAGCCAGAATTAGTAACAGCCACAATTTCTTTTCTTGCATCTTAAATAGGGCCATTGTCAATAGAAGTAAAACACTTGTTAGAATGTGGAGTTTGAAGATTAGCATAACCCCAACGTTATATTTTCCTGCGAACAGCTGTTTGTGCTTAATTGCACTCTTCTCTGTAATTAACGTGCTAATTAATTTCCAGTCACGGAGATGGATGATGGATCAATTGACAGTGAAAAATGTAATTTCCTATTCTGCAGATGCCTAGTGTCTGCCTTACTCTGTGCATTTTTTTTAATTTTTTAGATTTAGATATAAAAGAGCTGGCTTAATTCAAACTGACATTGAAATCAAATATGGTGACCTTGTGAAAGTGTTCTTTTAAGAGACTTTAACTTCTCACTCAGAAGGCTTAATGCACACTTTTAAAAAACAAGTTTGCATCTGTAAATGACTGACTAAAATGGCATCAAGTAGGTTATTTTGGAGTGAGTTCATTGCATATGTTTTTACCTCCATTTTAGTGTGCATTCCTTTCAGCAAATTAAATTAAGGAAACAAGTTTGTTCACACATGTTAACAGGTAGTGCATCAAAGTGGCTGCGATCAGTACTTCATGATATTTGAGTTGACAGGCATACGCAAAGGAATTTCATTGAACTTGCAGTTGCTTAAGTGTCCACAAGGAGGTTTAGGAGCATATACAGAGCTGACAACTATCACTGTTTTACTACAAATGGCGATACAGCACTTGGGTTGGCAACAACAATTTGTAATTCTGCTGCTGTTAAACATCTACTTAGCCCCAGGGGACGTTTCTACTTAGGATAAAAGATGAGTTTGGAACACCAATGACTGATGTGAAATTCTGATTCGATCCCCTAGTTAGCTGTGAATAACTTGGAAATTCCCCACTGAAATGCATATGAGTTCTGGCAAACGATCATTCGTCTTTGGTTTGAGAAAGGTACAGTGCATTTTGTTACGAATTTAAACTCCAGTTGTAACGCTTGGCGATCTGGGGTGCCAGGTAAACCTACAATTTTACCATTTATTAATTCTCACCAACCCGCTACTAGGACATACTAGAAAATTCCACTACACCCTATATATCCAGGGGAAAATAGATTGAATTTATTATGTTAACTAAAGAAAGGAAAATACCAGAAACAAGGGTTTAAAAAGCAATGAATAACATTCCACAAATTAACAAGAGTCAATTCGATAGTTACAAAATATTAGTATTTAAATAGTCATTTCATACAATTAGTAAGAGCGCCAACTATTGCACACCCTTAAGTAAATATTGCACATCCAAATAACAGAAGCACTTATTCAGAGATAGTAGTTATAAATACATATTGCACATGACCAATAGCAACACCTTCAATTAATAAGCAGAGTTGTTAATCAATTTGCACACATTTAAATACATATTGCACATGACCAATAGCAACACCTTCAATTAATAAGCAGAGTTGTTAATCAATTTGCACACATTTAAATACATATTGCACATGACCAATAGCAACACCTTCAATTAATGAGCAGAGTTGTTAATCAATTTGCACACATTTAAATACATATTGCACATGACCAATAGCAACACCTTCAATTAATAAGCAGAGTTGTTAATCAATTTGCACACATTTAAATACATATTAACAAACCCAAAAAAGGAAAACACATCCATTATGCTCTATGGTTTACAATTCATTTAAAATGTACCTAACTACAGCTACCCAAATGATTCTACATTAACACAATTAATGGGTCAAGAGCCCGGTAACTAAGTATGTACATATATATATATATATATATATATATATATATATATATATATATATATATATATATATATATATATATATAAACAAAACCATAAAGCACCTAGGACGTTGCAGTGCACTGCAAAATAAAAGTACTGACAACAAGACAAATGCATATATGTTTCAAAACGTATTAATGTTCCTTAAACTATCTCCCCCAACCTCACAACAGGAAAAAGAAACAAACAAAGTAATATCTTTGCCAAACGGGAAGGAGTACGTATAATATTTCTTCTGCCGAGTAAAAAAGGAAAAAGAAACCGTCCCGAACTATATACCAGAATCTGTCCTTATTTCGGCCAAAACAATAACAAACTCCTACATCCCGGGAAACCGCAATAACCAACCAGATAAGTCCCCACGCCGTCCACAATAGCAACAGTCCCAAGATAACAGCACACAGTACAGAATTAATCGCACATGGTTAGTTGCCCAAACACAACAAGGTCCAGCAATACTGATAATAGCTTTTCAGAGTCAAACCCGCTTGAAGCTTGCAACTCCGATTCGCCTGGACGCCATCAACCACGATACCAACACAGCAACAATAGCAGTCTCGTAACTCGAACCATCAGTGCACCTTTCCTCTTGGGTTAAACGAAAAAAACAACAGAACTTAAAACCACTGGTTGATCATCCACTTGCAGTTCCCAAATCAGCACGTCTCCATGTTTCTCTTTTTTTTCTCTAAACCCCATTCCCCCTTTTTAACCTCTGCACCGCAAAGAAATCCTCCAACCACATCCCTCCTTGTTTTCCAATTAATATTTAAAGTGACAGTAAGGATTTACACAACACGGAATTATAGGGCACAGCGCTACACAGTTAAATGGGAGGGTCAAATTAGAATCCAGCTACCAAAAAGTTATTGCAGTTCTTACATTTTTTTAGATTTACTTTTCCATTACATATTCCAAGAACTCATCCATAACTATAAAACATATGCTGTGTGTATAGTATATTTTCACTTGTGCAGAGGCATGTCTCTGTGATTCAGGACTTGCCGCTCTGTCTTTCATTCAGTGTAAGAACACTTATTTTTTTCCTAAACATTAGGGAGGAAATTACCAGATTTTTTTGTTTAAACTTTGTGCAAAACTGCCAATGATTAAACTTTTGAAAACCTTGTAAAATATAGACTGTTAAAATGTTTGTTGAATTTTCATTTCTTTTTCTGTATTTAAAACCAATATCATAGTTTTCTCTGAACTGGTGAATTCCCATAAATGTTAAAATATAAATGCATGAAAATGGCTTATGGCTAGCATTTTTGTTAAATGGTAAAAAACCTGATCCTATGTAAAATTATAAAGATATCAACACTACAATAAAGAATAAACTATAAGCAATGGCATGTGCTTAGGGTATCTTGGTCAGGGTGGTTCAAATCAGGTCGCCCGGTCGCCAAATGCAACCTTCAGTTTTAATATGGCCAGTAGAATTTACAGTAAAGTCGCCATGTTGGTGACTAAGCATTTACAGAATATACAACAGAACTTCAGTTCTGTAATAAAGGCTTTCTGCTTAACTGTCAGAATCTGGACCGCCCTTTTGATCTCGCAGAGCCAATTCTTTCTTGGAACCAGCCCTCCTTTCTTGATACCATAGTAACGCTCACCAGCCAGTCAAGTTAGGGGTAGAACAGCGGAAATTATCATTACAAATGAATTCTGCATTGTCTGCAGTTCGGAAGAGATGGTTGTTGTCAAGAAATGTAAGAAACTAAAAAAACTTTAAAAACAAGTAGATTCCCCTCACCCCAACAACAAGAGCTAATAAAAAGAGTGGTTTTAACTGCTATTCAAACCAGCCCTGGTGTCCTGCCTTTTCTGCACCGCCACTGGAAACCCAGCACACAGTTGCTACATTGTTGTCAGAAGTGGAGGTGAGGCAGGTACCCCGGCACGCACTTGGAAGCTGGCAGGGGAGAGTGTAGAAATGTAAAACTAGACTCGCCCATAATTGGCATAGGCAAAACTAGATTGGCCCGGCATCAATGTTGAAGCTTTGGACGAAACCATACTCGCCCAAATTAATGTCATGGGCGAACCAGATTCGCCCAGTATCGATTTTGAAGCGTTGGATGAAACCAGACTTGCCTGGGCTAGCCCTGAAATTCAGTGAAAACTGCCAAAAAAAGTGGTAACTTTGGGATTCGTCCAGAAGCCCTTGGCGAAACTAGATTGGCCCGGGAAAAACTAGACTCGCCAACCACCGGGTTTCGCCCTTAACATATATACTTCACTCACTGGCATTTTATGTACACAGAAAATAGTTCCCTGGCATTTTATGCACAGAATATAGTTCTCTGGATTTTTATGGAGTTATCTGGTACATCGATTGTATGTAGTTCCCCTCCCACAATTTAAAGATAATAAAAAAACACCCATTACATGAAAACAAAGCATGCAGAAGCAAGTATGTGCAAAATATACATGTCTCCTCATATTGTCTCAGTTTGAAAATGTTGACCACCATAATGGTTCACTTGGCCACCAGGTTTTGAAAGGTAGTAGCCAAATCGCCACCAGCATACAAAGTGATTTGTCCCACCCTGAGTATGATACATATCTCTTTAAGTTTTAAACAGCATCAGTATTTTGATTCGCTAACTAAACAATTCATATTCTTCCTAAATGATGTATGATATTCAAAATTAACTAGTTCTGATACCCAGTTTTAGTTGAAAGTGGTTTATGCACAGACTCTCTCTACTTCTTCGTATGTTTTATACCAGAACTAGTCATACAAAGCAGTGTTTTGTTCACATAGCAATTTAAAGCTCCCTTGGAGCACACTGTACTGGGATTATTTGATATTGCCCCAGAGTGCAGAGCATTCATTCTCACAGCACCCCAGAAGCCATTTTACAGACCAAGACCGAGGAGAAAAAAAGTGGTAACTTTACAATCTTTGAAATTGTAAAGTAACCTTGAAAATATTAGATATATCATAGAGATTCCTTGCAGTAATGTTTTTAATGGCACACAGACTTTTTTTTTTTACTGGCACTGTATTTTTTTTTTACTGACATCATTTAAAAAAAAATGGAAACAATAAAATGCATTATAAAATAGCTTGTTTTCTGTATTTCTTTAGGTCCTATTTACTTCCTATGGTCATACATGGACACATTTGCAGACTGGATTTTTTTGCTAGGTTGTTTTTAACAGCAGGCTTGAGCATCTTAATCTGATCCAAAATATCTGTAGACAGTTGATTTCTTATGTCTGTGCAAAGTTCATCTGTTCATCTATACACAGGTCATTTTTGAGAAGAACAAATGTGTTTAGAAAGCGTGTACTTATCTTCAAAGGAATACAGTACTTTCTTCCACAAAACAAAAGTTTGCAAAACCTGGTCTCGAGGTTACAAAATCTATAAAAACTATTTTGAACATTTGTTAAGACTTGCTTTGGGAGAGGGTGATCTTACACTATTTTTTTTTTCTTTTTCTTTTTATAAATTTAGTCGTTGCCAATTATTTTTTTTTTTATTTTCTCCCCAATTATTTTTAGGCTCAGCTCACCGCTACCACCCCTCCGCTGACTCGATAGGGCGAAGACGAACACACGCTGTCCTCCAAAGCGTGTGCCGTCAGCCAACTGCGTTTTTTCACACTGCGGACTCACCATACAGCCACCCAAGAGCTACAGCGTCGGAGGACAACGCAGCTCTCGGGCAGCTTACAGGCAAGCCTGCAGGCGCCCAGCCAGACTACAGTGGTCGCTGTTGCACGGTGAGCCAAGGACACCCTGGCCGACCTAGCCCTCCCTCCCCCCGGGCGGCACTCGGCCAATTGAGCACCGCCCCCTGGAAGCTCCCGTCCTCGGTCGGCAAAGGAATAGCCTGGACTCGAACTCGCAACGTTCAGACTATAGAACGCATCCTGCACTCCACGTGGAGTGCCTTTACTGGATGTGCCACTCGGGAGCCCCCCGATCTTACACTAATTTGATAACTATTGTTTTTAAACCAACTGCAAAACATTTTTGTAATTATTATTATTAGTGTCTTAAACATTAGAGAATACCCTAAATATTAGTTCATGTTCCATTTTAGTCATACATAATAATTACAGAAGCATTATCTACTTACATTGTACTTAATGTACAGTAGGTGACACTTAAAATGACAAGGTATAATTAAAATTATTGAAGAGAGAAAATATTGTGACAATATCCAGACAAAATATATGTAGAATATCTCTCAAGACGATCACTCAACTGCACCACAGATTGTTTGGCTTTCGTATGTTGTCAATGGAAGATGAATGAAGAACCTCTGTTTTAAATGAATCTCTTTCTCACTAGTGCAAAAGAACAGTACATCAGGAAATAATAAATCCCTTGAACCTGGCTCTTCACAGTCTATATTGACAAATTGAGCCGCCATGGATTCAGAAAAATGGATTCAGAATGGCCAATGGCAGGCTGTTTTCTCCTTGAAAATAATGAAACCCAGATTGAGGCTCAAGGATGTATCATTTCTGTAAAGAGCATTATTGAAAACTGTGTCCTCCTTTCCTTGAAAAAAGCATTCTGACCTTTGACTTTCATCCTTTTCCAATAAAGAGGTGTTTCTCACAATTGGTGAAACTCTTGACTTTTTTTAAACATCTACTGCATCGCTAAATTGTTCTAATACAATCCAAAGGAGGTATATTATGTGATACAGTATACCAAATGAGGGATGTATTTTAAATTTCCTTTTGAGGGCTTTCTGTTTCAAAACTACAAAGAATGTCAGCCAATTATTTATTATTTATTTTGTTTTCAGTATTGTATTAGGAACTCGAATTCCCACAGTTGTATAAAGGGACTGCTAAGATAGATACTATAGAAATAAGATATTTATTCTTGCATTGAAATGATGTATGAAACATGTTTTGTATTGTAGGTATATATTTGTTTTATAAAAAAAAAAACAATTGAATATTTCTTTTAAAATGGTATTGTAAATTATGGGAAATGTTTAATGTACTGTATGATTTGTGCAGTGAGGAACTCTCTTACGCACTACAGAACAAATATTTAAACATAACCTCCAGTAAAGCAGCATCTTATTGTTCTTGAAGATCCCACTTGTCAGAATTGATAATATACCTCTGTTAATGTGGGAAACTGAGTCTACAGTGAAAACATTTTCACAGCATGGATGGAATTCTCTGCAGGTCCTTACTTGATCCAAATATATTTACACCACTATGTTTTATTTCATTCTTAAATATATTAAGCACATTTTGTTCTACCAATTAAAAATGACCTCGGGAGTCTAACACACATTATGGTTTCATCCCACATGGGAATAATTCATAGACAAAGGCTTTACCTCATGTTTTAATCGATCTATGAAAAGTGGAGGCAGTTCTTCTTTAAATAAAACATACGAATAATAAAAAGTGTAAAGCCTTCATCAGAACACATTTCAGCAAATTTCATCTCTAGTGAAAAACTCTGGTCTATAAAAAGGATTTCTGAATGTGTTTCATATATTTGTTGATGTAATTGCACTTCAAATGATAAACACAGAGAAAAAAAGGCAGAAGAGGGTCAAATCTTGATATCATCAGAGGCTTCCAGAGACAGAAATGTGATAGTATGCCATAGTTGTTCCATTTTTTCCATCCCTCAATAACTACAATAATTATACTCTGTGAAAAGAATATATCTAAGGAGTTTAGGAACATTCATTATCTTGTACACTTTTCTGTTATTGATTTTACCCCTGCAGTGTTATGGGACCTGGCTAGTTATCACATTTTTTTTGAAAGACGCAGCTTAAACATGCTGAGAAAAAGAGAACTATGCTAGGTGCTGTTTGTAAAGTAGGGCACTGCCTACATCGTTGTAGGAGAAGACCACCCAGTCAGTTTTGTTGAATTTTATTTCACACAGGCAGGTGTTTCAATTTCTCCTGTCTATTAAAAAAAAAAAAAAAAAAACACATGTAGCTTAAAAATGTTTTTAACACTTTCCTTAGCTTTCTGTAATGCTATCAGTCAATGTGATTTGCTTTTTGGCAAAGTTTCACAAATAAGTTGTCCCTGATTCTTCCCACAAGAATGCCTCACTGCACAGAGATGATACAGGCTAGATTTTGTTTGGTTTAGTAATAGCTTCAAACACTCAATCATACATTCTTAGGTAAAACGTATACAAAGTCAAGTAGACAAATGGTGTGAAGGCATTAGGCAAAAAAAAGTGTCGTTGACTTTGGGGACTTAATTTTTTTCAGCTTTACAAATTGGTCTTTGAGAGAAATTAAATCATAACAAAATGTGTGTATTTATCAAAACACAAATCAACCATTTTGAGTTTTTGGGGAATTCTGTGGTTACAAATGCAAACTGGATTAGATGGGTTTTGTATCATGCAAACATGGTGAATCAATCAGAATCCTCAACTGCACAGTGAAACCACATGGCCTTTTTGTCAATTCCAAGTGCATCATCTTATGTGATTTTCTGAACAGAAGTGAGAACAACACATGTGCCTCATTAAACATTATTTTACCGAGGCTGAAACAATGTTCTGGTGACAGAAGTCATGAACAATGTGCCCAGGCTGTTTGAAAATGATGAACGGCATCTTCAAACTGTAAGAGCTCTGGGCAGAAAATAGTGTGAAATAAAATAAACAATTCTACTAGTATGTCTACTTTGACTACCACTACTATGACAATAAACAGATCTCATACAGATCCTTGGTAAATTAAACTCGAAAAATATCTGATGCTTTGCACCAAATCCACACGTCCTGTAATATGACCTAAGCATAGTTCAACTTAAAGACTGCAAGCAGGAAGGCTGTTTAGCTTGATCTATTCTTTGGCTTTTAGCAACTAAGCTTATGGGAGAACTTTAAACAAACTCAGACGACAAGCCTGCTACTGAATGTAAAACTTGGCAAGACTGTGTATACTAATCAACAGAAACAGTTTTTAACCAAAATATATTTATTCAACTGAATGTACTGTCAGTCAGCTACTGCTTTTTTAAAAATACATATGTTAGCTTCTTATCACTTTATAAACCAAATCAGTGGTTTAAGACAGCATTGCAGAGTAGGACTATTAAAAGAGCTGCAGATAAAGGCAAGCTTATTGGATATTTACAATTCCAAGAGTCCATCCTCTGTCATGTAGATGTTTTGACCATTATAATGGCAGTATTACTTTAGTTTACAAGATATGAACAGACATGTAGTTACACTGCAATAACCAAATAATTAACAATACCCCTGCTAGTACACAGTAACTAATGTGTAATTAAATGGCAATTAACTTGTGAAACTTGTGATACAATTACATGCCAACAGCATGACACATGTCATTCCCATGGAACTATATGTTTTATTTCCACCAGTAGTTATCATGTACGAGAACATGTTGGTAGTTACCCAGTTATCACAATATTATTATATTTTTATGTATCCCTTGTAATCAAAAGTGCTACCATATTAGAAAACAGTAATTGTTCATTTACATATGACTTGCACTTGATATAGCTTTCTGATGTTTCAAATTTTAAACAGCCTCCAGTGTCCTGTCCCAAGTGTTTGCCACTAATCTCATGTCTGGGTCTCAATGCCTTTTTGACTTGAGCAGATAAAGAGTTTTTAGCTCTTTCAGTAATTCAGTTTATGTATTATATTGAAGTAGTTTTATGAAGTGTTGTACTTTAATACATAATTAGCCAGAGCTGCAAGTTATCTTTAGAGAAAGATTTTTCTGTAGGTTTTCCATATATTTTATAACCGGGTATAATTGACTTATTTTATACAACACTGCAGTATCCCTTTAGACTGAGTATGAAAAACCTGCTAATTGAAAAATACTGTATATCCCTGAAAGTGTAATCAAAAGTTAAGACAAGAAATCAAGTCTATTAACAATAAATAATAAAAGAAAGTATGAAAAACATATCTAGTCTAAAAAAGCATAATGCCTCCTGTCATAAAGTAATGTCTCCTTTGAAAGCAAATGTTTTATTTATTAATAATGCATCCAGTTTCATTCACAGATACAGAATTAGCCACCCATTTAGACAGGGAGCAGTTTAAGTTCATTTTTCTAGTCAAGTGCAGCATGCATAAACCTCTAATTAGTAACCAGAAATTGAATGAAGGTGTGACAGGATGTATGGAAGGGTAATAGGGCATTGCTTTTGAACAACCACAAATGTCACAGGGCATGATATCAGTATGAAAATAGATACATGTAGCCATTAATGGGCCCGCAGGAGGAGTCTGAACAGTAATGGCATGTCATACAGACAAGAAGAAAATACAGAAAATGGGGAACAAACCTTTTCTCTGGACCTGGAGACTGCGGTCATTACCTTCTATATTATCTTATGAAGAGTCATGGTGGTAAACTATTTAAGACCATCATACCTTAAGTTTGGCCAAAGGAGTATGGTAGTCTCAAATTACCTGGGAATACCAGTAAAACAACAACACTTGTCCAACAGGTAAGACAAATATCAAATAATTCCGATTAACTATTTAACCCAATCCCCTTACTTCAAATGTTCAAATATGTGACAAAGGTATAACTACAACATATGACAATACTGGTAAAGTAAAGCAGTTTATTGAATACAGTATTTTAATCAGTTTAACATGCTAGAGTGCCCCAGTCTATGGCATTGTTATGTGAACCAGATATTTTAACTTAAATTAAGTAAACTACATAGGTTAGAAAATACCGTATTCCTCCGAATTTAAGACACCCTTGAATTTAAAATGCAGCCCAAATTTCCCACGCTTAAAATAAATATGCATTTACAAGAAGTTACAACCTTAATTACACATATGGAGGCAAGTTTCATACAAATCCATTCTTTGTCAAAACATTGTCCCGTGTTTTACACGCAGCGGTTCCAGTCGTTTTTTTTATTTAAAAAGAAAGTAACATTCTCTTGCATGTGTGTCACTCGCTGCAGCACAGAATCCAGGTTGAGCTTCTGCTTTGCAGTTTTCTGATCGAAATGTTTCTGCCAAAGCTCTGTAGCTAGCTTCAAGATGAAATCTCTCCTACTGATATTTTTCCTGGTGCATTCCTTGTACAAAATGAAGGAATTGATGGCTGCCAGATCCAGTAGAGATCAGGCTTGTATATAAAAATAAAATAGAAGATTATATAATAATATAATATATAAAATAAAAAACATATATTGTAAAAGGCAGTCAAAATGACTGCTCTGGTGGTTCTAGGTAGACAGGATTATAACTTTTTATTTTTTATTTTTGTGATCCTGCCTTCAGAATATTTAATACATGTATTTAAAAAGTGAAGAACGGACAACCGCGTATCTTTCACACACGCAGAGTAATTTAAATTTTAAAAGTGAAAACCGTCAAAATGACTGTTAAGATTTACAGAAACATTACAATGTATTTAAAGCCCAGTTACTTTGAGGTGCAGACAAAAATCCCTATTTTTGGGAACCAAAATACCTTACAATTATGACTTCCCTGCTTCCTTGTTCAATTTTGCTGTGGCCTCCATGCTATCAGTATGGATTTCTTTTTCTAAATTCTGTTCTCCACTATTGCAATATGACTTAGGGAGGGGTCTTCAAGCATGACACCATTTCATTTTTTGTGGTTGTTTGTTAGTTTAAGGAGCACAACAGGGAGTCAATATAAAAACTGTGTTGCAATCCGTGTCTAATAAATGTATGTTGGAAATGTATATATTTCATTTTTGGGGGGAATAATATTATGGTCTGCCAGGAAAGCCAAGCAAACTGTGTAATTCAGTTGCATTAAGCATACTGTCTAACCCTACAAATACAAGTCTGTACATGCTTTTTTTCCTTTTCAGTTTATACAGTTTTTGAGTAAGTTAAGAGAGACAGTCCACTGTAATATTGGATGGGGTGGTATATTTATGTCGTCCTTTAAAAAGTGAGTATATAAAGGACAGAACTACTTGAAAAATAGTCAGTGTTATTTGAACAGTCTATGTAGTAACCACATTTTAAGTTTAGTGTTCATCGCAAAGCCTGCAATCTATTATTAAAACCATTGAGATCCAATTAAACACAATTACAAGTAAAAAATGTGTAACAAGCCTTAATAATTAAAAAAATCACACTTCTTCAACAGCATTCAAAACACTTTAACCTCCACTTGGTCTACCTCTTTACAAATGCAGTTAATTTAAACACTGTTTTTTCTCTCTGTCTTGTTTTTTAATAAGGTACATAGCTGACACAAAACAACCCCACAGCACACTCTTGATTAATTTGATCTTTATTTTTAGCAGGCAGCTTGGCGAATGTAGGGCGTAGTTATGTAGGACAAATCACCCGTACTTTTAATAACAATCTTTGCAGAAGGCAGTGTTGACATTTAAAATAACCTGTTATTGATTGGGCAGCCAGTGTTACACAGCTATTTTTTAAATGTTCATGTCATCCTTTAGACTGTGATTCATTCTAAGGTAAAATCTTACAAAGCAGCTGAATCTAAGATTGGAGTCTTTCGTCAAGGTTGTTTTAAGAATTTCTGTGGCTCCAGAATTCAGTAATTTTTAATATGAACAAAATGTCTATTTTTATCTTTTTTTTCTGGATGAATTTCAGTTTTCTGGCAGAAGTAACAAAATAATTTCTAACAACAGGCAATATTATTCAGTATATAATACTCCAGAAAAGGTTCACTTCAAAAAAGCAGGGGCGTCATTTCATCCTGGGTGGAAAACTCAAA
Organism: Acipenser ruthenus; assembly: GCF_902713425.1. Lineage (NCBI taxonomy): Eukaryota > Metazoa > Chordata > Actinopteri > Acipenseriformes > Acipenseridae > Acipenser > Acipenser ruthenus. Next base: position 9,495,540 of record NC_081197.1, read on the forward strand.
AAAAAAAAATCTAATTGACTTTTTTAGTTTTTGTTGCCGTTGGTACCTGTTTATTTTTTGATTTGCAACATATTCCACCATAATCTGCCTATTAACTGAAGATGACTTGACTATTAGTAACAAGGTAAATGCTGAGATAAATCCCTCAACCTTTTGGAGCAATGTATTTGTTGAGCCAACTTAGGTACTCTATTGAAACATCATGAAATCTGTTAGTTGTACAACAGGTAGCAGAGGATTTGGTACTTAATGCATAAAACAAATATATATATATATATATATATATATATACACACACACACACACACACACACACACACACACACACACACACACACACACACACACACACACCCGCACACCAAACAAAATCCTCATCCTTAACTAACTTACACCAACATTAATTCTCCACACCACTAACCACGCTAACACCCGTGATCACCTTATTTATACATTCCCACGTGTTTTTAAAGGGAGGATTTTAACTCTTTCCCTGCCACCCAATAATCCCCACACACACACACCCGTGCTTCGGCAGGACTTTCACCCTGCCATGCTGCCACACACCTGCGCCAATAATAACACACAATATACCCAAACAATAACAATAATAACACAATACAAAAACAATACAAATAAACACAGGGGCGGTATATACCCCGTCACAACCCCAGATTAGGATAATAATGTATTGACTGTGGACATTGTTTGTCTAATAGACGTAAAGGAGCAGTGACATTTGGAAACCTCAGTGTATCATGTTTGGAATTCGCTGGGTGAAACTGGAATGATTCACAACTTCTAAGGTGTGTTGACTTGGATCATAAAGGGCCTGTATGACTACAGCATAAAAGTGTCTGGGATTTTGACAACCTGTATATTTCCTGTCGAGAGGTCTTTGATTGAAACATCTGTGCAGCAGTCCAAGGACAAAATGTAACGCAACCAAATGTGGCTTTCTCATGATATTATTTTGGAAGTCATAAATCATGCATGTTAGCATTTGATTCCTAGAACTTTTCTATACCCATTATGAGAAGCATGACTGTGATAGGGTAGGTGTGGGTATCCACTGACAGATGGGGAGAGATACAGGAAGTTGACATTGAGACGTCGAACAGACACCCAGGCAAAAAAAAAAAAGCTACACGACACTAACAGTAAACAGAACAAAAGGCAAAACAAAACACTGAAAAACGCAACACAAAATACAAGGTGTCATGAATATGACAAAAGCTGCTCCGGCTAAACAGTGAGGTGCCACTGACACGCCTCTCGTTACTCTGCAGAATTTTAAACAGTGAGGTGCCACTGACACGCCTCTCGTTACTCTGCAGAATTTTAAACAGTGAGGTGCCACTGACACACCTCTCGTTACTCTGCAGAATTTTAAACAGTGAGGTGCCACTGACACACCTCTTGTTACTCTGCAGAATTTTAAAGAATCCCTAAACTAATCACTACTCCTTGTAGCTTTTAAAACCCCCAAAGTCCAACAGAAGGAGCTCAGCAGTTTTATTGCCTTTGTTTTTTGCATGGACAGTCCTGTCCTGGCTCATTACGCCACTGGGTGTCAGAGGCTCAGCTGGGACACGGACACCTGCTGGTCAGGGATCCCCAGCTGCCGTTCCCAGTAGATAAAACCTGTAGTGTGTCTCAGGCAGAGCATGTCTCCATAAATGGTCACCCAATAAATGAAAATGACCATCCATGTTATTTTATTGTTTTCAGGTAATTATGCATTTTAGATATTAATAATTCATGGTTCACTGTCATTGGAAATTAGCAAGTTAATTACATGAAATGACAGTTCAACTAATGAGTTATGTGTACTATAATAAGATTTTCTAGGTCATTTCACTTCAGCAGTGTGTTTGAGGTTAAAGAACATTACTGGCTGCAAAGTGTGTCAGTCAATAGGTGAGCAGCTGGTTGGTGAATGACAGGAAATAAGAAGTTGAAGGGGTGTTGCAAGACTACCTGAAAGTAAGGTTTCATGACTATCACAGTTGTCCACAATAGCAGGGTGATTTAATCCAACCTTCTAGCTGCACAACGAGCTACCAATGCAGGAACAGATTTACGTCAGGTTTCTCAAACAAGTGGTCCAATGAAATGCAATCAGGTATATTATTTCATGGTGTCAGGTAAAACAAAAATACAGCATTGGTCTACTATGATATAATAAGCAGCCTTTTTTTAATGGGTCAAAGCAAGAAAAAATGTGTGGGATTTTATTGTTGAAAACAGACTTTCGGAAGGAGAGGTATTAGTAAAATGATTGCCCTTTAAGAATATCTGTCATTTTCCTTAAGGGCCAAGTACTATGTACATGAACGGTTTGAGGCCAACATGAGTAAATCTCCCAGTGCTATTTGCAAAGTCATAATTGCAAAGCAATGCCAAGAGCTGCAGTGCAATGAGATCAATAAGTATTTATTTGATGCCTTGAACACTGTTTATGTGTGTCATAGATTTCCTTGGTGCCTGGAGTAAAACATTTCAGTAACAGAGCTGGGAATAACCAGGGTGGTACACTTCTCTCAACTTGTTAAAGAGTTGTGTTTATCTTTCTTTAAAAACATTCAAAAAGGTTTCATGAATACAAACCTTTACCAAAACAGATCATACATTAAGTTTGCTGTTTAACATTATTATTGACCAAATATATAAAACCTTTTCCTATAGCAAGTTCTTGCAGGAGCATGCTTATTAAGCAAACACTCCATAAAAATGTTGTAAGCAGATACAATTAGATGCTGTTAAAAATGAACATGATTGTGGGATGCTATAGCTTTAAATGGCAACGTAAAGTTGTCTATTAACTACAGTACGATGACTACGACTACTGCAGATGGATATTCTTCATTCACATTTAAGCTGTGAAAACATTGAAATTTGTCTGCCTCATTTTCAGAAGCGGTGACATTTGGACAGGCGTAAATACAATCTAACCAGGAGCCTCTGTTGTGTCAACCATAGGAGTTACATCTAAATCAAATTGAATTAAATGAAATAGAGAAATAGCTAGCACATCCTTATGGATACAGTTTTACCCATAAATCATTTTTATGGTTCTAAACCTAGACATGGCAGATAGCTATGTTGCACTGTTAAAATGATTTATAACCGCTGTCAATACACGGAAGACTAGGCCCCCGATGAATGGCAGTGACATCACGATTTTTAAACATGCTATTAATGTGACCAATTTAATCATGGTATGTTATAATAGAGTTTGCAAAGGGATTTAAATATGCATAATCAGTTGTGATGTTTCTTCAGCACATTCTAAAATAACACTTCAAGTAAAAAGGGCTGAAATAGTACATCAACAGGATGATTACCTACCATGATTGTTTTAATAACCTGATTGTGTTAACATGAAGGAACTTTTTGCTCCATTTGATGAAGGACATGCCATGAGCAGAAAAGACAATCAATGTCAACTAAAAGCCTCCAAAATCAAGAGGTACAATGTGCTTTTTTAAAAAGCATATTACATATTTAATTACACAGACACTGACATAAATGTAGTATCCCTTAGCAGCCTTGCGCTTCATGAGTTTCACCTTTTAATGAGAATGCAAGTGCAAGGACTGTGGAAATTGGACCACAGGTGTATTTTAATATCTAGCTATAATTCTAATTGAACACAAGAATAATCTAAGTATTTTAATTGTGTGTACACAATAAGGTTGATTATGCTTCACTGCCCTGTATATGTAATTGGTCATTTTGTGTGATGTACTGCCATTACAACAATAGCTTGGCTCTTTTGTGCAGTGGTGGATAAGATGCTCGCTCTGCGTGGGCTCTGGTTCGTGCCCAGCCTCCAAGAGAATATATAAAAGATGACATTGGAACTGTAATACTGTGGCACTCTAGCACATTTTGCTGACACAGTAAGGCATGTTATGATCAGAAAACAATGCAGACAATATTCTATATATTTACACACCCGCACGCACACAAAATCCCTACTTCACCAACATTAATTCTCATCCTTCACTATCTTACACTGACATTAATTCTCCACACCACTAACCACGCTAACACCCGTGATCACCTTATTTATACATTCCCACGTGTTTTTGCAGGAAGGATTTTAACTCCCTCCCTGCCACCCAATAATCACACACACACACACACCCGTGCTTCGGCAGGGCTTTCACCCTGCCATGCTGCCACACACCTGCGCCAATAATAACACACAATACACCCAAGCAATAACAATAATAGTACAATACAAAAACAATACAAATAAACACAGGGGCGGGATATACCCTGTCACTACCCCAGATTAGGATAATAATGTATTGACTGTGGACATTGTTTGTCTAATAGAAGTAAAGGAGCAGTGACATTTGGAAACCTCAGTGTATCATGTTCGGAATTCGCTGGGTGTTATTAATCTGATTTTAATTCAATGTTTTATGGATCAGTAACCTTTACACAGAGTTTATTCTTGTCAGTATAATCAGCCCTTGGCACTTACTATGGTGGAATAGGTACACACTTGACTTAAACACCATTTGTGTTTGTCCACCTATGAATAACTTTTTTATTGGTGGAAAATTGCAGCATTTCAGCCCACATAGCTCTCCCCTAGTCTCTGTCACTTTGGATAAAAGTGTCTGCTAAAATAACAACTTAATAGTAATAATAATGTGTTTATAATAAATATGTGTAATGAAAAATGTTTAGCAGATAATACAAAGATAGTACACTGCACTTTATTATAGAATTTTTCATTTTTTGTAATTATTATTTGTGTAATGCTATGTCTATTTTTTTTTTTATTACATTTCTTTTGGTGGCCAAATGATGCAGGCTGCACTTGCAGTAACACATCCTAAAAAAAAACGTGGAAACCTACTTTAAGAAAGCTGTACGATATCAGTCACCGTGCAAGACCAAATAGGAAGTCGGTCATTTGCATTTGGAACGAGAACTACAGGGAAACGCACACAACCCCAAAGTCAGGGATGTCATTTGCTACGATCCTACGATATAGATGGCATTATGTCTTCTACTTTTTGATCTCCCCAGACAGATAATATAAATCACATATAAGATGGTTGAAGTTTTCTTCATAAATTAATAAAATATGCTTTGCAAACATCTGATCTGGAATGACATTGGTGATGGTTGCTATGTGATGTAATTGCTCATGCTCGTCTCAAGGCATCAGTGGCAGTCATTCATTTTTAATTGATAGTTCATTGTTGTCCAGTGATTATATCGACAATACAGAATTACATTCTATTGTTTCTATAATAATATAGTATTTTTTATAGCACGATGAGTCAAAGGGAAATGTATAATTTATTTTAAGAATAAGAACTAAGTTGACAAAGCGCTGCACGCTATCCTGTTGTAAACTGGCTCGATTACTGCCTCTTTTTTCTCATTCATGATGCTATTTGGGACAGAGAAGGTTCAATGTTGACACAACAACATCTTATACTGGAACTGCAGAAAAATCCTTTGAGCTAGACTCAAAATCAGAATACAGGGCTTATGGTTGCCAAATGTATACAACATTCTTCCAACAGACTGAACACCTAACTTCAAAATCTATCACTTTTCGCACATTGTCCTAATTATAAATCTAAGTAATTCTGGTAATACAGTACATAGCAAGTTAACATCTCAGCTGATATGTTCCTGTTTTTTTTTCTTTGAGTGATTTACATTTCCTGTTTTTAATTCTAACTATATTTCCTTTTTCAAGGACTACCGCTTTTTCAGTTTTCACCATGGCAACACGAAATGATTGATAACGAATGCTTTCCACAGAATTCTAAATAAAATAAATATTAGAATGCTGTCATCTTAATGTCATATATATCCTTTTACTATAGCAAGTGCTTGCAGGAGCATGCTTATTAAGCAGTGAGGTTTCAAGGGGGTAAGAAGGATGTTAACAAACACTGCATAAAAGATATGTTGTAAGCAGACACAATTAGATGCTGTTAAAATGTACAAGTGTGGGAGATTATAGCTTTAAATTCAAACTTTAGAGGCTTTAGAATATACTACTTGAAGTATGTGCTCTGTGTCTCTCGGCATTCTAGCTTTGTAAACTCATTCCTTTGTTGTTACATATTAGTTTGCCTATGTGTGGTGAATAATTTCCAGTCATACTGAGGAAGGCAAACTTAAATCATAGAAGAAGCAGACAGGTTACAAATGAAGCCCCTTTTTTGCTCTAAGGCAGACTTTCAACATATCCAAGTGTATAATGACAGATAGCATGTTAGATGAGAGACGTAATGCAAATGGCACCATGTTGGGGCCAGGATGGAATGAAATATCAGGACAAGTTAAAAGCTTTGATCAAGAACATTGACCATTAAATCTTCAGGTCGTCTGTGTAGCCCGAGAGATGGCTTGAAAGATAAATTAAAAGCAAGCGAATCCTGAAGCCACATATCAAGTCAAAGCTGTAGTCAGTGGCAGGTCATAAAATGCTTATCTGCTCTTTAAAACACAGAGAGCCTGATTTACACTCAAACTGGTTTGCATAACTGATACACCCCCATACACCATGTCTCAGTCAGGTTTGCTGCAGGGTTTATTTTTACATCAGATATAACTGTTGCTTTAATGGCAGAAACATGCCTTTGTTCTTGTCTATTTCATTTTTTCTTCCCTTGACGCTGATCTTATGTTGAAGGAGATTCACAAGTAACAAAACAATTGTCTTCTGTTGCTGCTGTACTGCTGTCAAAGTTGCCTTTTAAACTATAAAGGATTCCCTTAAAAGTACACATTTTCTTACAGTTTTTTTTTTTTTTTTTTTTTTTTGCTGGTCATGTTGAGATTTCATTATTCCTTTATGGTAATAGGTACACAACAAGCACTTGGTTTTACAATAACACATACCTTGTCTTTTTGGACGTGATGAATGAACACTTTTAATGAAACTGGCCAAAACTGGTTTTACTTACAGCCCGAGTGAAGGGCCAATTCATCAGTTACAAATAGTTCCTCCCTCACGTACCTAATAATGTGTCCCTATCTCTCCAGCTCGCTGTCTGCTCTTTGTCCTTAATGATGTACAGTAATGTTGTTTACTTCTACACATCCATAAAGCTGTAATACTTATAATTATAATTAATGAAAATACCATTGTTAAAGATATTTCATCTTGCCCTCCTTCTCTTCCCCCTCAGTTTTTTTTGTTTTGTTGGGACCAGTTTGATATTAATGAATTGTGTGTTCATGTTTGCCTGAGTGCTGGATCGCCCCAAGAGATGCATTGTAAACCATGATATGATTTATAGCTAAAATGCATTGTTAAAAAAAATGGCTGTACCAAAAAATAAATAAATAAAATACAAGATCGGCAGTTTTTGTTTTTTGTTAAATAGATGCATTTCGAGGTACAGACATTTTTGCACCACAAAGACATTATTGCATTTTTTGAATCTATCAAGAATAATTTAAACTATTGTTAATTCATCTGCTGCCACGGTTGCAGACTGGTTGTCTTTGCCATAACTGCAGCAGTATCAGCATAAAGCTGAACTACAGCAGGACGTTGTGGTCAATTCTATTGATCCAAAATGTTGTGGATCTAAATCTTGTTATTGTTTAAATCATTAAAATGACTCTCCCTGGCATATATCATATTTTTACGTACATAAATAGATTTAAAATTGTTTTGGAAACATGACCAGTCCTTTTCCACTAACACAAACATACCAGTTGCTGTTAAGTACAAATTGCTCAGAGACTAAACGGTGGTATAGATTTGAACTATCTGTGTCCACTACCAATCCTTGAAAGGAGTTGTTAGCTGCTGAAGCACACATTGGCATTCACTGGCTCTCATCCCTAGACTTGAGATTGACAGTCATTCCTGCCCAACTACAATAGGGAGATGATTTTAATTAACATTTACACTGAAGAATGTATGTAATATGAGTATACAAATAATATGCTACATTTTTTTTCCCACCCCTGTCAGTTATCACACCTGTCGACACCGCTGGTGATCACACAGTAGAATCTGATAAATGACCTGAGGTTAATTAAATGTGCAAAAACTGGTATGTTAAATACGTGTTTAAATTGTACTGTTACAAAAGGGGATACAAACATTACATATTGTTAACATTATGTCGGATACAACTTTTATGTCTGTGTAACATGCCACAAAGAATGGCAGCATATATTTAACTGCTTGATAAGCGACAGAACCCTGGTTAGAGGGAATCTGTTTGCTGACCATGTTTGAAGAGGTACCATACAGACAAGGTCAACTACCAGGGCAATGCCCGATAATAAGGGTTGTATTGCAATTCTAAACCATTAAAGGACTATTATTGTAATTTTAAACATGTTAAATTACAGATGTATTTACATGTTCAATGTTTTGCTTTCCTTCCATTTCTACTTTTAAAGCTAGACATTCTATCTGAATGTTCTGTGGTCATCTTCTGTGTGGCAGTGCCCTGGAGCTTCCTAATTAGTGAGCAAATGTCCTGAAGTTTCTAATCATAAATAACTAAATAGCATCCTCCGATCTCAGAAGCCTAAAGCCAGAATCGCTGTTACACTGAGCATTCCAGGCAGACGGGCTACCGATCCCGGAGAACAGAGATCAGCCCTGGTCAGTAGGGTTTGCTGTTGCGTGATGAGGCGGAATCCCTGCTGGTTTTCCATCCCCCACCCTGGGAGTGTCAGAGCAACTGTGACGCCCCCTTCGGAGTCCCCAGCAAAGTTCGGCCTCTCTGCCTGAACCAGCCTGAACCATCTGTATGACTCCCAGCGGCAGTGCTTTAACTGCATGAGCCATAGTGTTTTTGACCTGTCTTTAACTTATGAGTGAAGTTTGTTTTTGTTTTTTTTTACACACAGGACATTATCAGACAGTGTAATTCACTCAGGTGTATTTTAAGCAGCATTTGTACATGTATTCCATGTTATCTTTCAACCTGGCTGCTGGGAATAAAGGCTATTTTTTTCCCTTTCTTTATACTGTTGCTGCTTAGATTTTGTATGATAAGCCTGCCTCAAAGAGGGAGCTCTTTTCTTTTGACAATGATGCACAGCCTCAGTGAAGCACTTTTATTCACAACTGAAAGAGGCAATAACTAGTAATCTCCTAAAGAGAATAATAACAGCTCTGATATCTTATATTTGCTCTTCAACACAACCCAGTATAAAGACTGCAATTCTTACTTGTTACCAGTAATAAACAGGGGTCCTTCTTTGATGGTTTAGTTGTGCCTTTTAGGCCAAAGAGAGTTCTATCTTACAATACAGCTTTTATGTAGTTAAATCGAGATGTGCAAATGAGAAAATTGAGTACGATACTGTGGTATTTTTTTATTATTATAAACACATTGTGGTAAAATACTAATATACTACAATATGTGTGTTAAAAGGGAAAGACGAAGGACACATGCCATTTAGGACTATTTTTAAACCAAAAGTAATTAAAATGACAGGTATTATGCTACAGACACTGCTACACATGGCTTAAAAAACAATCAGGACGAATAACTGCAGGTATATCATCACATGTGATGTTTTGTTAACATGCTTAGTTTTTTTTTCTACTAACTGGTACTTTGGATGCAGAAAAGGTGCTTGGCTCTTGACAAACGCCAATACTAGGACTTGCAAGTAAAACAGTGAAAGATTTTTGAAAAGCCTAGAGTAGGAACACCACATATAAAAAATAACATAGTGGATTTATACACTGGAACAAACTTAATGTGTTATGAATAAGAATGATCAGATGAAAATAACCATTACCCTCCACTACAGACAGCATGCACGCAATTTATAATACTATTGTGCAATACAAGGTTATATATTCACACGCTGTTAAGAGCAAAACAGAATTTCCTTTTTTTTAACCAAATTGTGTTTTTATTACATTTTACAGCATGCAACAGCATATAACTCCTTTTAAGATTTCAACTGAAATAAATGTCTTGACTATGACTAGTAAAATATACTAAAGATGAACTTGTGATAGTGTGTTTGATAAATGATACTAGTTGTGCCAGATGAAAAGTATATTACTATAAAATAAGGTATAAAATCATGTTTTAAATCTGTACTTGAATCTGTACTGTCTAAAGTGAGAGTGTTTAAAAAGACCTCAGATATACAGTATTTAATATGCATTATTAGTAGATATATTTAATATACATTACTAGTAGCAGCATTGTCTGTTGAAACTTCATTTAAGGGAGATTTATTTAAATATACTTTAAAAACTATATTTTAACAAGCTACTAAGCTAGCCTTCTGGACCCAGAGATCACAAGATGATATCCCGACACTGCCATCTAGAGATATGTTGAGTATATTTATGAATTTGTGAGCCACAGTTTTATTACGGGCAATGACACTGAATGGTATCGCTGGAGAAAATAAACCTCAAAGCCTTATAATGTTGCACTTGATCTATAAGAAATATCTGTGCTGTATTTACTGTTTTTTTAAACAATAATACTCACTTCTTCAGTGCATCTTGTGATCCCAACCCAACCACAGACACCACCCCTTTAATAGTCCCCGTGCTCAGTGACAGTGCACTCCAATAGGGAGTCGGGTATAAAAAGGTCCCGTTTATTCACCTCAGGGCTGCTGCAAAGCCACGGACAAAGGGCTGAATATCGTCCACGCTACCCGGACATGGAGACCTGGCTGTGTAATCCTCTGATCGCTGTGAGAGTGAGCCGGGATCAGAAGTTGGAGTCGGGGGGTTGTTTATGATTGAACAGAGAAGATTAGTTCAGGGATTGTAGATCCCACTAATGTATAGTAAGCGAGGTGTATAAAGTGGGCCCTCCATGCCTTAGGGAGTAGCGCACGCCGTTTTCACAGCACCTTTATTTTGATAGTTTTTTGTACGCTGGCTGTATGTCCTCAGTGACTACCATTGTTGGTAGAGTCACATGAGCTGTTCTCACTGTGTGTGTGTGTGTGTGTAAATAAACCTGCTCGCCTGCGCAGCGTGTCAACTTAAACCTCCGTCTCGATCTGCCTGTCACTCAGCAGCGAATGCACGCCCCCATACGGCGGCAGCCTGTTACAGGGGGTTTTATACAAGTCAAAGTGTGCCATTTGTTGTGAGGCTGACCTGTTTTTTTTTTCTGTATTGCCAGTCAAATAACACGCAGCACTGAACAGAAAACAACTGCTTACTGCATTATACTACTGGTAAATCAAAAGAAATCAGCTTATTATTGACTGATATGATTTGTAATACACATACAGCACATGCCATATTTGTGAGTCCAGATGATTATTAAAGCTATTCTTCATGCAGATGTTAAATTGTTCTCCAGCGATATTGATTTCACTACAGTATTCACAGTTGGAATTGGATGAAAGACATATGAAACCCTGCAGGTATGAATATATTAACTCACTTACTGTATTTAGCTGTTCTAATTTACACTTTTCCACCTGAAGCAGAAGACTGCACACCTGTGTTATGCCTCACTGCTATATCAGAAATATATTAAAAAAAAAAAAAAAAAAAAAAAAAAATTCAACCTGCTGCCTGAAGGGTTTCATATACACAGTAGATGCAAAGGGATGCCAGGTTTAAAGAGGGAAGTGGCTAGCAGGTGTCAAAGGAGGCTGAACATTATTACCTGCACCCTAAGGGTACAAGATTTCTATCTTTATATCACTGACCTTAGGAACTAGTGGTAATATGCAATCTAGTAGTTACTCTAAAGGAGTCAATAAAGGGTTTCATTTAGAATTTCCCTGAATCTTTCTCAGAAAAACCTCAACATTTCAGCAAATGAAAAATCGATGTAGATTATTGGGTAATGAAATAAGACCTGATTCTATCCAATTCCTCTCTGTTGAAAAATAAAGTCTGATTTGACCTGCTTAACCTGAGTGTGTTCTTGTTGTAACCTGTAACAAATACAAAATAAAACCTGAGAATAGGAAACCCTACCCTTTTAAAAGTTTAGCATGGTAAATGGGCACTGTAAATTCTCTCATGCGATGCATTTTCCCACAGTTTACAGTGTTTTTAATTTTCTATACCATACCTCGATGCTGCTTACCTAAGCACTTTACTAAGCTTTTACTGTGGTAAACTCTTATAAGGGTAACCTGGACCTGGTCCTGGATCCAAATGTACCATTCAATGCACTCATCTCTGCTGTCTTTGGGTGTTTTGAAAGGGGATAGTTATTACTGTGTCAGCCCTACTGCTCTTGCAAGTTGTTTATAGCTTGTATGTATGTCTTGTAACGCTGCATTAAATCTAAGCCAGCTGACTTTATAAAGAAAAATAATACATAAGCACCAGTGCTGACAATAACAATATTTCAAAGTGCTAATAAACCAAGGCAGGCAGAATAGAAACATTCCTCTAGGGTAGAGAAGCAGAGACAGGAACGCCATCCTTAAGAACATATTGCTTCTAGTGACACTTTAGTTTAGGAATCCGTTATGTGTGATTATAAACAGTCTATAAAGATGTTATTAATTATGTTATTAACAATTATAGAATATGACTTGAAATAATAAGACTGCTATTATACACTTGTGCCATTGTGTTTTTTGGGGGGGTTTGCTATTATTTATAACCACTTATAATGGATGCCTAAAGTGTTACCTTGTTAATGTAGTTCAGCTGGTGAAAAGGGAGATTTTTTAAATATGAAATACTGTTTCCATCCTATCCCTCCATCCACCATACTGTACATTCCTTAGGTCTGTAGGGTTCACACTGCGTTGGATGGCTGAATAGTTCAGGTTATTCCAGTGCAGATCAAAAGTAGTAAGGGGAGGAGGGGGAGGGGGGGGGGGGGGCAGCAATGTTGGAGCATGATTAGTTTGGAGTCAAAATCTAAAAAGGGCTCGATTTCAGTATTTCACATTGGCTCAGCTGGAGAAGTAAAAAAGAGCTACCATGATGAATCACGTACAAACTAAATTCCCTCATTGTGGTCACCTTCTATTGCTTGTGGGGCTTCCATAGAGGTCAACGTTCTCAGTATGTGTTATTTTATTTATTTAAAGTCTTTTACCAGGAAAGTGAGTAACAAGTAAAGTCAGGAAACAGCAACTGAACAAGCAGCAATGAATACATATGTGGTAGACCGGCTGCAAATGATGACCTTGGAATACACAGGCCCCAGTGTTGTCACTGAAGTGAATCAGGAGTTTGCCTGAGGCTTCAACATTCTTTATCTCAGGGATGGCCAGCTACAGTGGTGAGGGATCCACTTGCCAGGGACATGCCAGCTACAGGGAGAGCTGTTGCAGATTCATCCTGCCAGAAGAAGCAGCACAGTGGAAGGGCTGGCATCTCATTATCTCCATGTAGCCAGATTAGTTTCTGTAAGGAATAAGGCAGCAGTGATACCTATTCATGTTCAGCAGGAAACAATTCTGCCACTTTGAGGTGTCATATATACAGAAATTAATATTTACAGTGTTGGTTTTGTTTTTATAATATATTAACCCATTGTGTGGTTTAACTTTCAGTGGTTTTGGTTAAGTTTACAGTATAGTGTTAATTTGCAGTGTAACTGATATCCTGAAAGCCAATATTACCATTGAACCCAGCATGTGCATACTAAAACATATTTTCATTGAAATGAATGTATTTTCATGTGAAACAATACATTATTAACAGTACCAACAGTTTTCCCTGAATCTGATATATAGACTTTTCTTTTTTTTTTAATCAACCCATTAACTGTGGGGGACCTACCTAAACGGTGCACAGGTGTGCAGTTAGCTCCTGTGTGATACATTACTGTCCCAAAGGTAATCTATACCAGTACTACTGTGCCTAGGCCTACACTAGACAATGAGGTTGATCTGAACATTACCTGCCACCTGCACTGATGATGAACAGAAGCAGACTGCATATCTAACTGAGAGTAACTGCAAATTAACTAGAAAACAGCAGCAGTAAAAAATATAGCTAGCCTAGCATGTTAGCGAACAAAGGGTTACAGACCATCCCTCAGATTCTTTTTTGTTTTCAGGCATTTATATCTTTAAAATCAATGGTGGAAGTTGTGTGTTTGTTCATGGAATTATCTTAAAGACTCTAGGTAAGGTTAAAAGAAAAAGGTAGCAAAAGCATTTCTGTCACACTTTCTGTTTCTTTTAACCAATTGTAATATACAGCAGTGGTTTTGCTGCAAAATATTTGACATCATTTATGGGGTGCCTCCCCATTTGCCCTTTACCACAATTCACATCAAGAAATAATTGGGAAGAAATTACTGGGGGAACTCATGAAGGAACTTCACATTATTTTTATTTTTTTTATGCTGGGGTCTAGAGGCCCCCAAATACGTGTTTATTTAATAAGGTTTACATAGAGAAAAGTCATGTTTTAGAGGTGCTTCCTTTATAACGTCCTTTTAATAATTAACAATACAAAGTTTAAAGGCAAAGTAGTAATTGTGTAAAGGTAAACTAAGAAAAAAGAAAAATATCAGTTTAAGTATTATTGTTTTTATATTTATGTAAATTATTTTAAGAACAGTCATTAATTTTCTTTACAAAAAAAAATACAGCTTATAAGAAGGCATAAAGTTTCACTGGGTAAGCAAGGCAGTCTAAAGTACCATGTTCACCAGTCTCAAGGTGTGAATTTAAATCCCAGGTGGTTGTTTTTTGTACATTTAAAACATAAATGAGTGTGTCTTCAAATGGAGGACCTCTATTGCCATTTTGTGATGGAAAATATAGTATTTCAAAATGTTTTACTGATAACTATGTACCATTAGGAATAAAGTTAAGAATTGTGGTATTTCCAGGGGCCACATTAGTCTCAGTTGTATCTTGCATAACTTGGCCATTATTATATCACATTTGACTGTTTTTGTACACATCACATCTTTATGTGTCAAGTTCTTCTTTATTCTCCCTCTCCTTGCATGCTTTGTGTTCTGCACTCCTCCCCTGTAGCAACCAAGCTCTGATATAACTCAGTGGTTGAAACTGAGTTAGTGGTGGAGCATTACGGTTCAGGAAGAGAAGATTACTCACTCTTGGGATACTAAGAGAGTTCCTCATGGGTGTAAGTATATTATTCATTGAGCTGAAGCCTCTCTCACACTCAGCTTTGCTGGGGTCTTTTTTCCTCCATTGTCCTTGTACTCTGAGTCCTTCAACAATCTGCTTTTCAGGCAAATGAAATATCATACACAGTGAGATCACCTCATTTTCACCATAAAGAATGTTAAAGTCGTCTGGCCTGTACCGAGGGTACAGTCTTGCAGGCTGCTAGAAACTCCTCATATTCAGAAACGTTGCCAAGTGACCTTAATGAAACATGAGATGATGATGTTGTCATTACTCTGTTCTTCAGTGAGTTTGCCAAGCTTAGATAAAATTGCTTGCTATTCATTTCAACATTTACTTTTCTTCCTTTGTGAAGAGCAACACCCTGGAATTCCAATTTCTTTGCAGCTTCAGTAGCCAATCTAGTGAATTTTGCTTCTCTTCCACTCCCCAGTGGTTCACAAACTTTGATCTTGTGACAAATCAAGATATGAGCCTCAGGGAGTGACGGAGTCATCCTGGAGTTTCAGTGACAGATCAGCCAACTCACTTATAGCATCTCTCATTAATTTCAAGTTTTCTATGAATGCTGTTGCAGTCAGTCGTTCCAGAAGACCTCTGTATTTGCTTTTTCCTTTGCTGTCTCTGCTTGCATCTGCTGTAGCTGCATTGAAGTGTGCATGCAAGGCAGGACAAAGGAGCCAAAAAGCTTTGACAGTGCGATCACTGGATGCTACCCACCAGATGTCAAGAACTCTGCCAGTTGTCATGAAGATTATTGCTGTTTTCTGTCCAGAAATGCAATTCAAATAGTTTTTTTTTTTTTTTTTTTTTTATGAAGCATGGTAAAGAGCATACAGCTTGTCCATTAAGGCTTGAAAATGGTTTATTCCAGCTATCTCTTTTATAGCGTCCCCCACAGCCAGCTCCGCTCTGTGATTACAACAGTGCCATACCACTAGATCTCATCATGGTGCAACTCCAGAGACATGGCCAGGCACTGCGGATGCTCCATCTGTGGTAAAAGATATCCAGTTCCTTTTTAAGAACTCATCAGGAAAGTGGTGAAGGAAACATTTTAGAAGCTCTTGGGTGATTGCATCGGAACCAGTTTAATTTTAACAAATCAAAAAAACTTTTAGCTGGCTTCTCATTAAATGCATATTTAACACATACAATTAACTCTGTCTGATGACTAACAGTTGTACAGCCGTCGATAAGCACACCACATTTAAGATCTTTCTCTGTCATATGTTTTACTATTTATTTCTTCATTTCAGTTCCAATGAAATCACAAATCTCTGCATGTCTTCCTTGATTGCAGCACTCTTCTCAAGTCGATTCCATTTCCTGTCTGAAGGTTAACCATAGTTAGCATGTCTGTAAACGGGTGTTGAGTCTTCCCAATCATATAGGCTGTTCAAAGTTTTTTCTTCATGTTCAGTCTGCTTTTTCTGCACATGGGACTCCAAAAAACCCTCCTTGGCTTGCTTCATGATATCTTCTGCATCCTGATGCCCTGGGCTCTCTCTGTTTGTTAGGATTTCTTTGTTTCTGCATTGCTACAAATCTTAACTTCAGTCCAGTCCTTAGGCAGCCTTGAGCCCTGCAAATGTTGATGAAAACCTAGCCTCCCTACACTCCTGCAGATGTCACATTCTAGTTTTCATATTGAATTCTGAGCCACAGGTTTTTTTTCTTTAAAATATTTTCCTTGATCTACTGCCCAACAACTTGGTAATTCACTTGCTTCCCTATGAAATTCTGAGCCAGACTGCATGTTACCGTCCTGTATGTTCCTGCCTGCATCTTTTATTTAAAGGTTCTTCTACTGCTGCTGCTTCTGGGGTCACTTGAGCCTCACATGTAGATAGCTCTTCTGCACCTATTGACTCTTCTGTTGTTTTTTCAATAACTGAACAACGATTTCTGCATTTCTATGACTACTTCCTTCTTTTCTCTTGCTTCCTCTCAGTATCTCCACTACACCTGTCAACCCCTAATTTATCTGTATATCCCTAATTTAATTTAACCCAATGCTGCATCATAGTTTTGCCCAGGTGAAACTTCACATACTATAGCCTATACTCAAAAAAACAAGCAGTACAGGGCCAAAATGCATTCATGTGTATTTCATATTTCAGCAGTTTGTTAGGCTGCAGGTTTTATGAATGCTGTAAGAGACTATAATAGCTGCCACACAGACAAGAAAAATAATATGCAAGGACAGGAAATTGACTAGTTGCTTACTTTTTACTATCTGCATCGGAGACTTAAAATCTATGGTGTTTAAATTATTATTATTATTATTATTATTATTATTATTATTATTATTAGTTACGGGATTCAAAGCATTTCTATAGCTCTGTCCATCACACCACTGATGCAAACAGCTTTTATTTGAATACCTTCCAGTCAAATGTATGGACTTTTTTTTACCACAGTAAATCAAAACGATGACTTCTTATTATTTGACAGTATACAGGTATGGAAGTTTGCTGTATGTATACAATACTTACTTTACTTTTCCTGATCTTTCTCTACTGCTTCTCAAAGCATTATCTGAATTACAGATAAAAGCAGTACGTACTCCTTCTATTGGCTGGCTGACTACAGGGGCGTGGCCAAGACAGTTCAGAACACAGGAGAGGTGCAGGGACAAAAAACAAAACAAAACGCGATTTTAAAATGAACGCTTGTCCCTGATTCCTTCTGGCCCAATTACACCACTGATTATACTGCATAAAGTCATGTTAGATCTAAATATATGCAGAAGCATCTTAAAAAAATAAAGATAAAAAAATCAAACATTTAACTGATAAAGGTGTCATATCAAGATACATTTACACATTGCCCAGAGGATTAAAGAATAACAAATAGGCTGCCCCTGGTCCCATCTGCTGCCGTGCTGCCTGCAGTGATTCACTACTCATCAGGGTCTGCAGTTAACCTGCCAGCCAGTGAGCAGCTGAAAATGGGATTCAGGTCGCTGAGCCGCAGGGGTGTTGTTCTGCAGTGTGCTGCCGGGACCTCTCTCCACACGGCTGCTGACAAGGGCGAAGTGTTATTGGTTCCTTCCTGACTTTGGGATTGATGACTTGGGAGCAGGAACCTGTTCTCACCAACCATGGTACTATAGCTCTAAAACAGTCAGTGCATTTTATTATTATTATTATTATTATTATTATTATTATTATTATTATTATTATTATTATTATTATTATTATTAATTTGGCAGATGCCTTTATCCAAAGGCAACTTACAGGTGTTACAGGGCAGTACAGGGTTACGATGCAAAATCAATATTTAAATACAGTATAGTTTACAGTAAGTTCAAATTATACTACTAAAATACAGTATGAAATAAGAGTTATAGGATTACAATAATTTATATGTACAATGACATAATAGTAGTGCAAAGGTAGTGCATCAGCTGAGGATCCAGTAACGTGGTGCCGAGGTCAGGTGAATACAGTGCATAGTAGGATAGGTGGATCAAGAGATCTACAAGTGCAGTCTAAACAGGTGGGTCTTGAGGAGGCGGTGGAGAGACGGAGCAGTCCTGAAGTTCTCCGGTAGCTGGTTCCACCACAGAGGGGCTAGGGAAGAGAAGGAGCGGGCACGGGAGGATAGGGAGTGGAAGAATGGCATGACCAGTCAGACAGTAGAGGAGGAGCGGAGAGGAAGAGTGGGCATGTAGGGAGACACAAGGGATTGGAGGTAGGAGTGGTAACAGACAACAAAGAAATACAACTTCTTTTGTAAAAAGACGTTACAGCATACTTGGATAAGACCATGTTTTGCATTTTTACTGTAAGTTATTTGAGCATAGTCTTTGCTCTAACAGACTGCATTTTTATACTCAAGGGAAAACAAATAGCAGGGTGTTGATTAATCTTAGCAAAGAAAGTCACAGATCTGTGAACATTTCTGCATAGAGCCAACAATCTGCATAATCTCATTTTCTGTTCAGCTAATAACATTTTTACTTTTAATACTCTTCTTTTTTTGTGAAAAGCAACAATCCTCAGTCACTGTGTAAGCTGTTAACTCATCAATGTTTGGCCTCTTCTGTGGTAAGTTGCATAAGGTAGATTGTAGGGATACTTTATCTTCAAAATAGGTTTCTATTTGCAATAAACACCCAACATTTTTGTTCAAAGAAATAATGATTTAAACCACAGTGGGTTTTGTTTAGGTGGCCTCAATACATGCACACTCTCTTTCAGACAGACATTTGTGTTGCTATACTGCAGCTGCTATTCAACTATGGTGACTTACATCTCAAACTCTAAGGCAGTGGTTCTCAAACTCGGGTTATGAGGACCCCTGGGTGGCCTTGTGATAGGTTCAGGGGGGCCGCAGCACATACAGATATATTTTCTCCCAAACAACAAAATGTGGGAACCCCTGCTCTGAGGGCCCAGTTTTAAAGTACATTTCTGAGAGGAATAAAAAGATTTGAAATGGTATAAAACTTGTAAGAAAAATAAGTTGAATAACAGCTGTTAAATTAATGGGTTGAAATGTTCCTTTGCCTTTCCATAATATGAGTCTAAGTGTTCAGCATTTGGGGACCAGTAGACTAGCATGTGGGTAATACAATGTATTAGTAATGAAAAACTGAAATAAACAAGGAAGAATAAAGGCCACCGAATAACTGAATATTCAATGCATTCTACAGTACTTAAATAACCACTGTTTAATATAAATCTCCACTGAATATTAATACAACTTTCCTTTTTGAATAATCATGTTACATCATAATCACTTACCTTTTCAATAGGACATACCATATTTTCCCAGATTACCTTTTTATGAAATTGAATTATGTTAAAAGATGAGATACAGAATATCCCTGGCAACTCTCCACTTTCTGAAAGTTGACAGGTTGACGTCAGATTTCATTCCACGACATTAGAAATGAATACAATGCCCAGTGTGTGGCATAAAGGAAAATGTTGTTCTGCCAAATCATGAAATATTATAAAGTGTAATCTTTTAGCTCTGGCGGCAACTGCTCTCTGAGTCATGAAAAAACAGTTTCTTATCATGATTCTCAGACATGGAGGTATTTCGGGCTTGGAAAGACTTTGAAAAGCCTTACATTAAACACAGGAAAATCACAGAGAGTTTCAATGTTTTCTCACTTCTTTACCATTTCAAGGGGCACATAACATTATAACTATGTATATAAAACCTTACAATGTAGTAAATTTGAGATATTTAAAGGAATACGTTACATTCTTCATATAAAATAGGAAGTGAGCTGGAAAGAACCACTTCCATTAGCATTGGGAGGTACAAGGTTAAAACTATACTAGATTAACAAAAAATAAATAAATAAATAAATAAAGTAACTAACATGGAGATGGGTACACAACAGTATGTGTGGGCTGACTGACCCACAAAACAACCAAACTAAGAAAACAACCCATTAACAGAGTCTGACAGCAGATTTCTCATTTATATATACCTTAAAAAATATACCTCAGGTATGAAATTGTATTGTTAAGGCTGCATGGACTTGAATGGACATCAGCTATTAGTGCTGGTTTTAAAAATACAGGTCATACTGTAATTCAAAACCCACTGTTCAATTTAACGGTCAGTGCCGAAATTGGGACACACATTTATTTTGCGTATTTCCTTTCCTTATTTTGTATTAAATGGTGTTGTATGATAAGAGATATACTATTATTTATATTGTCTGCTTCAAGTAGAAATCAAGGCATGACTATCTGGGTTATGCATCAAGACGTTTATATCCATACAGGTAATACGTTTGGAAAATGAAAACAAACTGAACTTTCAACAAAGAAGCCATAAGATTTAATGTAGTCTAAAACTGAATTGTTGGGCAAAATAGTTTTAAATAGTTTTAAATATGACATCTTTGTTCCCCTCTCAGTTTTCAATTTTCCACATAGGTGTTTAAATTGATGAAGCTTGTGAAATCATTGCATTAGACCCCGATGCAAAATGAAAGCTCACATGCTGTTACTTAATTATTCCTTAGGGACAATCTCTGTGGCTTTTCAAGTTGCTTTTATATGTATGGGATATTGTACACAAGAAACACTGATGTAATGCCAAGCTTAAATGTTAAAGGTCTTGAGAGAATGTCATGCTGAGACTGTTAATGGCACAGACTATGAATACAAGAATGTGGCAGACTTCAGAATTGAAGCATGTTTTTCATTCCAGACAGTGTCTGTTTTTTTTTTTTTAAAACAAAACGGCTAAAGTTCCCCCAATTTTAAGTTGGTAAATATCACTGGAAAAACCAGAACAATAACTAAAAAAGAATAATACAATTTTCACTGTTCTATAGCTCTTTACATATAGGGAGTCCATACATATGTGTGTGTGTGTGTGTGTGTGTGTGTGTGTGTGTGTGCGTGCATGCGTGTGTGCATGTGTGTGTGTGGTTTGACTCATAGAATATGAGACTGTCATGAGCTGTAACAGTTTGTCTGTTATGTACAAAACAACAAATGCCACAGACATTTTCTGGATCCTTCTGTGGTCAAGAACTGAAAATGTAATTCGGTTTTAGTCATCTCTTCATAACCTAAGCCTCTTGGTTCATTAGCTATCCCCTTAAATCTGAGCTTTGTTTGTCTGAAACTCATGTATCCCACTCAGATATCAGACTAGAGCTTCGGGTTCTGGTCACTTTAATCGCTCAATGCACTCAAAACTTGTCTCAGATGTGAAGAACTCTAGAAAAAAAACAAACACCCAACCAAACAAACAAACAGGTTAAAAGGTAAGAGAGAAAGATATGTTTCAACAGGAGACAATACTATTCAGTAGTTTTCTAAATAAAGTCGTCAAAAATGATTAGCACAAACGTTAAGTATGTTTCTGTGGATGTATACCCCACTGAAAAAAAAGAGATATTCCTCTTCAAGATCAGACATAACTCTTTCCAACTGCAGCAAGGATTTCTGTTTCATAAAACTGCATTTCTTGGAGATGCCATAATTTTCTTATATGATTCTGTCGTGGCCCCTGCCAAGGCTGCTCTAGTTTACTACCCTTGTCCTTCCAAAGTAGTCTCTCTCCCCTTGCATCCACATAACAATTACACACAATTTGTCACAGTGACAATGCAAAGACCTCCTCTTGGCAGCAAAATTAATGCCTGCTCATATTTTCTTTGACGCAGAACCATTTGTAAGTAACATGCACTTACTGGTGATATAATAATTAGTAACTATCACAAAGCAGGGACGGCTTTTTAAAATAATTTCTTTTCAAGAATTGAATTATCTGGTGTGTTGCTGTGTTTTGGGGAATTTCAATTTCAACTGTAGCACCTCCCCTCAACAAACACCTAACCATAACCTTAAACTGATAACAATAAACATGTATTTCCCTGTTACAATGTAGTTATATTGCCAAAAATGTATCACATGGATGTACTCTCGTGTAGCTATTTTTCCTAATCTATTAGCTCTTTCTAATAACAATGCTGTGGTTTTCTAGTTAAATTGACATGCTTGTGCTACTTTAAGCTTCTGAAAGCTGCCTCTTCAATTCTTGATTACCTTGTGATTCTGGCAGCTTTCACAGCCTTTATCCTACAAGTAAACATTTTCCAAGCAATTGTGAACTATTGAAATACAAGCTAAGCTACACTACATGCACTATATTATGCTCACCACCAGTAGAGAACATAACTGCTCTTGATCAGAAGAATTATGGTTTATGGAAGGTGTCCACTAAACCTGCAAAATAACTCCATAAGTACCCCCTTAAGTCAGTACTAATAGTCAAAGTGGTGTTTCAGCAGCAGCTCAAAGCACTTCACGGTTAAAAGTAAACACCTTCCTTTGATAGAGCACTTTACTGTTTTGATATAGTTTTCAACTGGTTAGGGCAATAAAAAAAAACAACATGATTTACTGTTTGTCTGCTCTCAAGTCATTGCAGAGTTGTAATAACTCAAGTCAGTGATTCGACTTGAGTCCCGGCCCAAAAGACTCCAATTGACTCTAGTCGTAGGTAAAATAAATTACACGATCAGTTTGGTTTTCAATAACCGCAGCCCTTCTTCTGATGCATACAAGCCTCTTTATGAGTGAGAGGAACATGTGACAACACAGAGACAGAGAGAAGAGTGTCAGCAGCATGGCAGGTAAATCTAGAGTACCTGTGCTTGTCAAGTTCACCAGAACTATGGGAGGGAGACAGGGAGAGAAATAATCCTGCCAGCAATGAGGAATGCCAAACTAAAATAAACTGTGTGTAAAATAACTTAAATCGTTTTTGGTCTTTTTTTTATTATTTCTTACCAATCAATAATTATTTGGTGGGTCAATCAATAGATTTTTATTTACGTAAGCTTAAAATTAAATGCGGTAGAAAAGGGGTTTAGTGTTTGTTGTCTGGTTTAATGTATCTTGATCTGACGTTATACTATGTTTTAAAAATATATATTGTTTTAGAAAACAAAAAATAACTGGCAAAGGCATATTTTGCTAAAGTTGTAAGTTTTTAAAATACAAACTACCGCTTGCGAATCCAAACTAGTGTAGAAGCGTATAAACTTTAAAAAGCACTGATTCGTTGTATGTCCAATATGAATTAAACACATTTTGTTGTATTATTATATTTTTTGACAGTGTTATTATCAGTGCTACTCTAAAAACCCCACTGTCTTTTACCTTACAAGTCATAAGCTGCACAGAATTCGGCTTTGTGCACACCCATATACCGTTATACTAAAAAGTACATTCAAATCCCAAATCTTCGATTACCAGCTGATCTGATGGCATAAGCTTGTTGATAGCAAAGGGATGGCCCTCCCAAGAAGCTTGATGTCTGTCGCAATGCATCGATTGTAAACAAGTTGCCACATTAGTTAAGTGGAACTTGAAAGGACAATTTGTTTTCCACCTGACAGTGCCTGTCCTGCACCCAGTGATCTAAGACGTGAAGCCCAGCAGTCCACCTTTTCATAGGAAAGCTTTGTTTTCAGTAAAACAAGGGAAGGCATTCAAAATTACTGAGACCCAATGAATTCCAGCACTCAATCATCATCAGTGCTTTCGAATGCATAGAGAAAGGAAAGAGAATCATGCAGAATTACATCAATAGAATAGTAACTGCACTTTGTTGTTTTCAGCACTGTGTTGGACAATGACCCGGACCAAATGAAAACTTTGACAACCCGCTAATCACAATTTACAAAACTCTACTTAATAATTTTTTTGTAAGAATCTTATTTCTTCTACTCATAAAAACACCCGCCATCAAATTCTGAGTTGTAATTTGCAATTAGCGGGTGGGTCAACGTTTTGATTTGGTCCGGGCCAATGATAATAATAAAATAACACAAAAAATACCACGCTGCAGATAACACACCTAAATATTAGAAAGAGCTGTTGTCCTGCTGTATATCAGATCAGGGTAAATAGATTTCTAAATGCTGACGTATAATACATTTCATCTCTTGCACAGTAATGCAGTTTATATAACAGTAACAAATTTGCATCAGTGCTCTATGAACTGAATTTGCAGGTGTTCAGGTTTCAGAATGTTGATTAGATTAATATGCAGCATATGTTGTAGTGCTGCAGTTTCAGGCTGAAAGGCAAGTACCTGTGGCTTACATTAAGGCATACATAGTGCAGTGCTAAAAATTGTATTTTGAAAAATTGGATGAGTTGAGCTCATGTTTAACAGCTGTCCTTGTAATTGTGATGTGTTCAAATACCTATGAATGTTTTTGTCAGCCTCTAAAAAGGCTAATATTAGCAACATCAAAACAGTGTAATTTTTTTTTAAATAGAGAAGTAAAGGTGGACATAATCATCTCTGTCAAAATAAATTAACTGACAGTTTACAGTATATTGTAAATAAATACACTATGGCACCATGTTAAACAAACAAAATTACTGGTATATTTATCCAAGATATGCCAAAGCAGAAAAGGGCTGTTTCAAACAAAAATCCAGAAGAAAAGTAAAAAATGATGGTACTGTGTGGGTAACATAAAAACAGCCAATTTGTCACTGATTATAGTTATTTTTTGCATTATTCACTTAACATCATCTATTAAACAATAATGTTATGATGTTTTCATTACAAATTTAAATATCTAAATATAATCAACAAGCAGTCAATAAGCAATATAAATAAACAATAATACATGGCAAATAATAATAAAACAATTAAACTAATTAATCTTCAATTCTCTTTTTCCCTTGTATGAACTCCGACGTCGTGGATATTGGAAACAAAACAGGTAAGTTGTATTTTTATTTGCTCCATGTTTCTTTTTTACAGGTTGTTTAGTATTTAGGTAAGTTATCAGTCCCAGTTCAGCTTTTGTGTATACTATTGTCCCATTCCTAATGATAAGAAAATTATCCAGAATGACCGTGATGGCTTAATAAGTTTGTCTTGTGTGTCAGAATAAACCCTTTCCTTACTTTGTACTGACTCTTGCTGTTGTATGCTGGGGGTGCTCTTCTTTTGTTCCCATCAAGAAAGGTAAGTACATAGCGATTGTGAGTCAAGGTTGTTTGGATGTCTTTCTTCATGAATAACATGAAAACACAGACGAGTGATGAATAACATGAAAGCACAAGACCTCATGAAAGATTTAGCTGCTGTAGGGGCTTTGATAGTGGCGCCACTAGAATGACGATTGAGAAAGTCAGACAAAAAAAAGGAATGGTTCTTCCCCAATGATGACTTTCACAACTCAACCGTCTGCTTTTATTAGTTTGTACTCTGAACAGGTTGTGTAAATCGTTGATTTTAAAAAGTGCGGTTCTCAAAATATAAAAAAAGAAACACCTGAGATTATTAAAGACAACTCAAATTAAGTTCATACAATCTTATATTTGTATAAAGAAAAAAACAAGGTCAACAAAAAAAGCTCTTTTGTTTTTAAATTGCATACATTTCTGTGTAACTGACAAACATCCTGCTAACAACCCTCCATTCCTAATTGTAATCTTGTTTTAAATCTCGCAAGTGGAGTCTCCAATAGAAATGTAGGAATGTGCCATCACTGCGTAGTTGGGGTAGGTTTAAAGTATTCGGAACGAATCGATGATAGATACAAGGCAGGAAAGAGGGACATTGCCCAGCTGCACTGGGAAATGTAGTCTTTTTAATTTGTAGTAGGTTTTATTTTTTAATGGGAAAGGGGTGAAGTCAACGTGAATTGATTAACCATTTCCATTGTTTTACCGGAGGTTTCCAGTGTTTATAGGCTATCCACTGATTTATTTATTTTTTGTATCGGGGGTGTTTTATCGTTTTTTATCGGTTACAACCGAAAATCAGAAGCCCTAATCGTAGGATATAGAATTATTGTGTTAGCTCTACATCCTTTAATAACACACAGTAGTTTTCAAACACACACACACTCTGAACATATTGAAAGTAGTTTTTTGTATTATTATTATTTGTTCTTACATATTCACATAAATACAAAATACAGTACTCAATCATCTGTTCAATTAGATAATTCCGTACGAACAACAATCAGTACAGGTTTTACGAATGGCTGGTATGCTTTGAATCTGCTCCAGGCCTTCCAAGTTTGTGTAGAATTTCATTTTAGGACAAAAAGAAAAGAAAAAAAAAACAGACAGCTGTACATTTTCCAGTGAGAGCACACAGCTGATTTATGGTTAGCACTTTTCTTAAATAGCAGCTTCGTAGGGGGAATAAAAATACAATCCTGTGTTATTCGGGCTAAATTGTGTAACTGTTTTGTTTCAATGTTTACATCCTGGCAACTTTCTACACTTATTTAATCACGTCGGTCTTTATCAAAGGTCTCCCAAACATGTCTGTGTTCTCGATTCTGACTAGTATGGGTTTGTGGTTTCCTATGGATCTTCTTTCCAGTTCGTCCAGGGCTAGGCAAAAGACCTTTACCACCCCAGTAGAAGTGTGCACAGGTCTAACTCAATATATTAGAGTAGCAGATTTGAATCCATCATATAGGTTAAGGGGTAATAATAGGCAGTGTGACTGTCTCCACTTGTGGTTTCTTTGCCTTCATGATATTTCATGACAAAAACTGCTTCTACCTACATCATGAATTACCCTAAGCTCTTTCTTCTAAGTAGAATGTTAAAACTATACATTTTGTATTAATGACGAAAAACCACCTTCTGTTTTTTAAACATCCATCAAGTTAATAAGCACTAAACTCAATCTAAAATTGACTTAAAAATGTTGAATCAAAGTGTGCAACCTTTTGTATGCCAGCTAATTTAGTTAGCTATTTGGTTTCCAGCTATGTTCACCACAGGATTAAATGATGCAGGTAGTCACTATCTTACTGCACTCAACCACTATTGGATTTTGAAAATAATAAAACAAATAAATCCAACCGACAAACCCAGTGTATTTAAAAAAGCCATTTCTTTCCTGGGAATAGAAAACAATATTGCCCAAGTATTTAATTTAACATGAGGATGGGTTTTCATAAGAGTGTTAAGCTGCAGACAACATTTTGCCAAGATTTTAGCACATCAAAGAGAATTGAAGCCGGTGTAGAATGTTACCCATTTCCACTTGAATTGGTTTCAAAATCCAGACCTTGTAGAGATGTGGAGGATATCAATACTGATCATGTGCTATTTCGATAGTAATGGAAGCTAATTAAAAAAAAAAAAAAAAAAAAAAAACACGTTCTGTTTGATAGAATTTATTACCACTGAAGCACTGGGCCTGATTTCCCACATTTCCCCATGTAATCTGCCAGCAGTCTACAGGGCACTGTAATAATTGTGTGATATTTGCTGATATAATCAGGCCCCCCAAGACAGGAATGATTTTGACTTTACTCTGCATTGCTGAGGTCCAATTATTGTTCATATTTAGTATTCTGTAGCACAAAACCCAATTAGCCGAGCATGGAAAAAAGTAGGGAAACCTCTGATCTTATTTTCCCATGTTTTTTGTCTTTACGCTGCATAAGGGGGCTTCAGTGTATATGCATATCAAAGCCTATGTCAGGCCCATAAGGAACACAGGGCCTTGACAAGCCTTGGGAAACATGAATTCACTTTGCTGTTGTTAATACACTCCCCTATTGATTAGCTACAGAGTTTTAATGCTGACAGCAGCAAAACATGTACACCACAGGCCTGTCGCCCCACATAATTACCAGCCAAGGTTAATTTGTTCAGGCTCTTTGTCTTGAGTGTATTGATTAACTTGCCTTGATTTTGTTCGGAAAGGCTTGGGTTAAGACCTGAGGGAGATCCTGGTTACAGTGGAAAGTATACAGGCCCATTATGGATGGGATGATATTTGCCCCTTTCGTTTTATGTATGGTTCCTGTTTAAGTGCCCAGGTGAAAGAGGTTAAGGTATATTTGCTTTTACAAGGGAAGAAAGATGTTGCATGTTGTTAATGCTTTGCAGTCTCTGTGTGAGGCTCATAAGCCAGTAGAATAAGAGAAACATGCTTTTTGTTTATTTGTTCTCACATTCTTTTAATTTCATTAAACGTAAGCAATCAAAATTAGATTTTCAAAGTGTTTTAAACACACGGTTATAGTATGTATTAAAATTGTAGTGTTTGTTATCCATTGCCATGACGTCAGTATTACTGACTAGTTTTTTTTAAATGTAGCATTCCTAATTATTTTAGCACTTCTTTTTCTCTCTAATCTAGAATGTCCAATTATGTTCCCTCACCTCCCACGGCCCCTGGAGGACAAAGGCCAGTCCTGTAGGTTTCTGCTTCAGTAATTGCAGAAAGAATAATGGAATATCTATCTTTGTGTAACTCACAGCCCTGCATCCACAAACACACCTGCTAACCAGCCTGCTGACCTAATCCTATTTGAAAATGAAGACTTTGCAAGGCAGATTTGTTACCATCAGCTTATTTGACAAGACATGTGTACATTGCTTAGCATGACACACAATGCTGAGATCTTGCGAGAGCGAAAGGAAGTACATTTACAAACACATGCAGAATTATAGATGCAGAATATATCACTTCACAAAGCATGACATATATTAAATAAAGATATAAATGAAGAAAAAAAATGGACCAGGGAAAAATATGCCATTGAAAGTAAATATTGATGATTTTTCTCTCCATCATACCAGTAAAGCACAGCTGAGTAGCATAATATATGGCCACCATCATATAATCATAATTCAGCTGAGAGGATGATTGTATTTGATTGGATTGTGTTAAATTTAGTAAATGGCAGACTGATTTTAAATGATACAGAGAACATATTGCTTTACCAATGTCACATTTAATTATCATAAACCACAAAAGGTAGATGGCATCACACTGGTCCATGAAAGTAAAGTGCACATTAGGTGCTGATAACTGGCAATTATATTCCCCCGGGGGTCTTCAAGGTCCTTCAGAGGGTCATGAGTGAGAATGTATCTGATTGTCCCAGTTTACTGTGGCAGTAAAGTTACTTTAGTATCTGAGTCTAACAGATGGCCAGATTTAGCAATATGATAAACTACATTAACATGGGCAGCCTTCAAAAAACATCATTTACCTATCAAACCAGCAAATTATGAATATAATCCAGCTGCCTACTTCTAGTTGCATTTGCTTCCATTTCCAACCTTCCACCATATCATCTTAATTTTGAAAAGGAAGCCTGGAGTTGACTCAGCTTTTTAAAATGTAATGGATTGTGCAAACGTGCTTACATAACTCTGCAGTGCACACATCGAGGATAGCACACCTGAGCTTAATATGGAACTAACTCAAAATGGCTACATAACCAATGAGACATGAATCATCAAACTGAATATGTTTATGTACAGATTAATGGCCTTGAGATTAATCTTTTGAGCAAGCAGTCATGTGTTTGAAAATGCGTCCCAGTTGTAAAATAGCTAGCTCAAATATTTCACCTGTCTGTGAGTTGGATAATATAAATTGCATAGGTTCTGTTGTAGAAGAGAAAGGGAAATACAATTTAGTAAAAGTGGTAATACTGACAACTCTCTATGGGGGGAAACAAATAGTAAATGGACGTTGAGGAATAATTGCCTGAATGCTGGTCAATTAAGTGTTATGCAGGAGACTGTAAGATAGTAATACATATATCTTATAAAATGTGCTTCCCATTAAGTTTTGAATTGAATGATCTGCTCTGTAATCATTTCTTTCAAGTTGAATCTATTAAGGGTAAACACACATTATACTGTGGAACAGGTTATAAGGTGGTACGGTATACATGCAATGGGGTGTGGATAGTCAGGATGTGCCTGAGTGAAATTAGTATTCATAAAGAGTATGCACACCCCCTTTGTGTGTTTTTCGTGTGTGTGTGTGTGTGTGTTTTGTGTGTTTTGCATTCATTTTTAAGAAGATGGC
This sequence comes from Acipenser ruthenus, assembly GCF_902713425.1. Taxonomy (NCBI): domain Eukaryota; kingdom Metazoa; phylum Chordata; class Actinopteri; order Acipenseriformes; family Acipenseridae; genus Acipenser; species Acipenser ruthenus. The sequence goes on from NC_081197.1 coordinate 9,525,924, forward strand.
TAAGATATGTTAGTTGTGTAGTTGTTTAGTGGGCCATGTCATTTTTCATCAGAGATACACTGAATATCACTTTCCAAAGTTTTTGGAAAAGGTGTGCATTTTTAATGCTGCAGGTTCATTTAGCTGGCATTAGCATTATAATATTTTCTTTTTTTTGTACACAATCACCTAGCCATCACAATAAATACCTAAAATCCACAAATAACACTCAAAACAATAAAAAGTATGTGTTTCAGAATTGTTGTGTTCTCTGACTGATCTCATCTTACTTAGCTGATCTTGTCACAGTTTACTGTGCACTGTACACAAGCACCCTTCCAACCACAATAATCCCCTAAATAACTAGTAAATAAATAACAAAAAGATTAACACATCTTGAAGATTTGCAATCTGGTCTAAGTGGTCTCCACTTCACTATGTACATTAATCATCACCCCATCACAGACATCCCATATAATTTGACGATAAACACATTCTTAACCATCCAGAATTAAAATGATACATTAGAACTTCAAATCCTTTGTCCTGTTGTCAGTGGCAAGGGGTGCAAATACACCCAGTGTGTTTAAATTAACATACATCATAACTCTATGAAGACTGCATGATATCCTTACACATCATCAAATTTTAATCACTTGCCTTTATTTCGATACAAAGAACGTCCTGTCCGACTCAGGAAATGGGAGTAACCCTTCTTAAAGTACACATGGTACATTTTTGGGCAGCATTTACACCTTTTCGCTTTCCGAGGGTTACAAAAAATACATATTTTTCACATGCCACAATCACATCTGCTGCTTACTGGCAGGATACATTTTTGAGAGTTGCGGGAAAGCTGAGGGAGATCTAGAAATGGTCTGTCACTTCTAAAATGTATTTAATTTATCCATAAATATCTATTTGATGAGTCATGACATATGCATTTAAATAGATTTAACGTTAATTGCAGTGTAACTAAATGTCTATACAAGATGTGTAAGAACAATCTTACAAAAATATAATTAAGGTTTCATAAGGTGTAATAAAGAAAATAAAACTGGCATTACTGTGTTTCCTGGAAAATGCATTGATACAACAATGTTACTCAAAGTGTTACCCAGGGGTTTCAGCCTCTCTAGACTTTTTGAGTCTTTTCAGAAAATGTCTGCACAATAAATACTGTACTCCACTATACACAGTTCACAGTGGGGCAAATCCTATGTGAGCCAGTTTGAATATCCAGAGATGATCGCATAAGCACTTTTAAGTAATGCACAGCAGATGGCTAATACATGTCTTATATAACTATTTGGAATGAGTAGAAGTGTTGATTTTTTTTTTTTTTTTACTCTCTGCTCTCTTCACTGTTATCAAACAGACAGTGCTCCCCCTTTATAACGCTGTAGTCGGGAGCCATAGTCAAGAGACTGTGCTGTTTGTGTTCCGCTTTATAACGAGAATACTAGTTTTAGTGTAATGGCGTTATGGGGCAAATGGGAGCCATGACAGTATCACCTTACAACCTGTTCCGCGGTATAAATGGTCACCTTATAAAGGGGGAGCACTGTATCATTTTGTTTTTACATGTATTTGAAAGCAAAAAAAAAAAAGAATGTCCATCTCTGTCAGAAAATATTTGATCTGTGTGAGATTTTATACATATTGTCGCAGAGGCCGGCGGTGGGATTTAGTCTGCTGGAGCTGCTGCTCGCTTTTCCTTGCTTGTCAGCTGCTTGTCATTGTCACTGCAGCTGCTCTGAGTGGGGGCCATGTCCTGCCGGCGCCCCATTGGCCCTGACTGTCAGCTAAGATCAGCCCCGCATGCTGATAAGTGAGCCTTATAGCGAGGGAGCATTGTATATAAATTGAAGTTTCATATATATATATATATATATATATATATATAGTGAAAGATATCACTTGTTTTAAGGTTTATAGCGCCTTAAGATCAGACCCAGACACAAGAATTTGAAGTTTTTAATAGCACTTCCGTGCCGTTTTATTAATTACAGAAATCAAAGCCAAATGAACAAAAAACAAAACAAAACCTAACTCAATTTTTGGAGCGCTAACTAAACTGTTCAGGAACCTAACTAACAACCTGGACAGCTAAGCCGTTTACCAGTTACAAAACCACTTTTACACAATTACACATAACAACAATACACAAAAGGTTTCTTTACTGACAGCCTCTAGCCTTCACACTGACTGCAGACTGCCCAGAACAAACATTTTTCCTGGTTTAAATATTGGCATTCATTTATTATTAGAGCCAATTGTACCCCATCCTGGCTCCCTCCCGTGGCATTCTGGGAGATGTAGTCTTTTGGCCCCTCCTTGACTACATCTTTTCCCCTTCCTCTCCCTGGTCTGTTACAATATATATATATATACACACACACACACATTGAAGTTTGATCTATATACAGTAGTCTCCACGTATAGGAACACCTCCTAAGAGAACACTTCGCCTAAGGCAACACCCTTGTGGTGAAACTGATTTTTCCCATTGTAAATGCTCTAGCTAAAGGAACAGGAACTTCGCTGAAAGAACACCTTTTTGGCACCGATAGAGATTAGTTCACAATGGATGCAGTACTGTTTGAATCAACAAAAAAGTATAAATAAACAAATAAGATTTGCTTTTTTTTACTTTGGTTATCACACTTACAAATGGAGAAATGTTTCAGTTTTGTCTGCCTACAACTATCTGAAACAGACAAATACATGCCATCACAATGTCTAAAAATAAATTCAGTTATCAAGATTAATGGTATTGTTACTCTGTTAGATCTTTCTTATGCCCACTGGCACAGTTGAAAACAAAGATCCAGTGCCCTGTAATTGCAATATATAAATGGTGGGTTCATCACTTTAAAATCATTAGAACCAATAAACCCTTAAGTGTAATTATTAATTCTGGTGCTTGTTAACTTTAGCGGATTGCACAAAGCCAGAACCAGAGCTCCAAGAATTAATACTTTATAAAGTTTGGGTGGATAAACAAGAATTAGTCAACAGGTACCAAAAACAAATGATATAGTTGGTGTTTCCTTAAAAAAATAGAGAGCCCTCTCTGGTCTTATGTTGGATATAGTCTTTTTTTACTTTTTTTCTGGAGCAAACCATAGCAAAGACCAATGGATCTCACCTTGACTTCTGTAGCAGTGGGCAATATGGTATTTTGTTACACAATATAATGTATGTTTTGGTGAGCTTTACTTTGTTTTTTTTATATATATTTGAATCCATTAAAATACTGTGCATTGTATACCTCTGCCCCCTTTGTAATGCTTTGTTCAAATAAACCACCTTCCCATCCTATTCAATAGCTATAACCAAGCAATGCCAGTAAATGCAATCAATCAATCAATATTTATTTTATATAGCGCCTTTCATAGTGGACCACCATCACAAAGCGCTTTGCAAGATGTAGTAGCAACAAGAAAATCCAGAATACACTAAATGTAGAGAAAGTTCTTTATTGGCAGTCATCTATAAAGGTTGGAGTGAAAAATGTGTCTAATCCCATCACCTAGAAATCTGACCTCTACTTCAATGAATAATCTAGATGGAGAATGCCTCTATTCAGTTCAGTGTTTTATATAGCTGCACACATTTAAACAATAGTGAATTAAGCCTTCAGCTATAGAGCGGGAATGAAAAAATTGAGTTGAGAAATGCTTTTTTAATCTTATTAGTTATCATATTAGTTATAGTTTCTAACCCAAGAAGTGCTTCTTGGGTGACAATCAATACTCTTCCTTGGTTCTTATTTGATCACCACACCACATTAAATTAGTTCCTGAAAAACAGCCGCCTTTCAGATTTAATTTCCTGCTTCATAAGTTCTCTTTCTTTTTCCTGCTGAGGTAAAAGCATTGTGTACATTTCATACCTGTGGTATAGAAGCATATTTACTTTTGGGAGTGAAACTGGAAATGTACTATGAAAGTGTACTTTTGAAAGGAAAACCTTAGCTTATGAACCTTTAGAATGAGCTGACAGAAGTCTTGGAAAATCGTTCCATTACCTTTGGAAATTACTGCCAAGGTAATTGCAGTTTATACCTCTTGGAGGTATTTTATTATTGATCAAGTATTACTTCACAATTGAAACAAAATAACTAATTCAGGTAAAATGTCCCACGTAACCAGCATGCCAAATAAAAAGCCAATGAGACCAGTCACTTAGAACATAAGAAAGTTTACAAACGAGAGGAGGCCATTTGGATCATCTTGCTCGTTAGTAGCTTATTGATCCCAAAATCTCATCAAGCAGCTTCTTGAAGGATCCCAGGGTGTCAGCTTCAACAACATTACTGGGGAGCTGGTTCCTGACTCCCACAATTTTCTGTGTAAAAAAGTGCCTCAGAGTTTCTGTTCTGAATGCCCCTTTATCTAATCTCCATTTGTGACCCCTGGTCCTTATATCTTTTTCAGGTCGAAAAAGTCCCTTATTTTGACATTGTCAATACCTTTTAGAATTTTGAATGCTTGAATCAGATCGCCACGTAGTCTTCTGCCCAGTTCTGAATGCGGTCTAGGTCATTTTGAATGACCTTTGCTGCTGCAATGGTGTTTGCCATTTAACAAATTTAACAAGTTTGCTTACTATACCAGAATCTAAGTCATTAATGTAGATTAGGAAGAGCAGAGGACTTAATACTGATCCCTGTGGTACGCCACTGGTTACCATGCTCCATTTTGAGGTTTCTCCTCTAATCAGCACTTTCTGTTTTCTACATGTTAACCACTCCCTAATCCATGTGCATGCATTTCCTTGAATCCCTACTGAGTTCAGTTTGAGGATTAATCTTTTTTTTTTGTTTTGTTTCCCAGGATTTTTTTTTTATTAAATCTTTTTGGTGGCCAAATGTGGCAAGCTGCACCTTGTTCCATTTTGAGGTTTCTCCTCTAATCAGTACTTTCTGTTTTCTACAGGTTAACCACTCCTAATCCGTGTGCATGCATTTCCTTGAATCCCTATTGCGTTCAGTTTGAGAAGTAATCTTTTATGCGGGACTTTGTCAAAAGCTTTCTGGAAATCTAAATAAACCAGGTCACATGCTTTGCAATTATCTATTGTTGATGTTGCATCCTCAAAAAAATCAAGCTGGTTAGTTAGACATGATCTCCCTTTCCTAAAACCAAGCTGACTGTTTCCCAGGATGCTGTTACCATATAGGTATTTTTCCATTTTGGATCTTATTATAGTTTCCATAAGTTTACATATATTAGAAGTCAGGCTTATTGGTCTGTAGTTACCTGGTTCGGTTTTGTCTCCCTTACATTTGCAATTCTCCAGTCTTTTGGTACAACCCCTGTCTCAATAGACTGTTGCATGATCTTGGCTAGCGGGTTGTAAATAATTTCTTTCATTTCTTTGAGTACTATTGGGAGGATCTCATCCAGCCCACGGGATTTGTTTATTTTAAGAGCTCCTAGTCCCGTTAGCACTTCTGCATCTGTTATGCTAAAGTTATTTAAAACTGGATAGGAACAGGTCGACATGTAGGGCATGTTGTTCGTATCCTCCTTTGAAAAAACTTGTGGAAAGTAATCATTTAATATATTTGCTATTTTTTTCTCTTCATCTATGATTTTGCCATTTGTATCTCTTAGACATTTTACTTCCTCCTTGAATGTTATTTTGCTGTTATAATATTGGAAAAAGTTTTTGGAATTGGTTTTAGCCCCCTTGGCAATGTTCATTTCTATCTCCCTCTTGGCCTTTCTAACATCCCTACTTTTGGGATGTAATTGTTTTGCACCTGTAGTACTACATTTTTAAAAAATAGCCTTCCTTCTTCTGTGGATGTTTTCTCTATTTACTCCAATCTACTTATTTTAATCTCTGTTTCATTCCTTCAAAGTTTGCCTTCTTAAAATTGATAAATCTTAGCTTTAGTCATTACTTTTGGGGTTTTAAAAAGCACTTCAAATGGGACCATGTTGTGCAGGAGTGTCCGTTATTGTATGATTGCATCCAGAATAAAGACAATGCCTGGGTGACTTACAGGTGGTGCATTTAGCAACACCAAGACATTTTCTTTCCGATTAAGGTTTATTAATAAGCAAAAATAAAAAATAAACCGGACCACACATGCAGTCTACATATCGAACATAACAATTTGCACTTTTGCTGGCTTTTAAAAATGACACAAAAAAGGTCCCACATTCACACAACTTGAAAATAATAATAATAATAATAATAATAATAATAATAATAATAATAATAATAATAATAATAAAACTATTGGATATATAGGGATGTTCAATAACTCTGATCTATAGATTTTACAAGTCCAACCTTTATTTAACAATGGAGTTGCCAGAGGTCAGGGTGGTAACCTTTTATCAAAACAAGATCTGTTTTGTAATGGGACAGCCCATCTTTAGCATGTTCAATAGGAATGCATGGGCGGGGTCATGTATTTGTTTCCAGTCTTTTGAATCATTTCCAAGTCGTGTCTGGTGTGGATTAACATTCAGCGACTTCGTTTGCATCACTCTGTCCAGTGTGGTTGCAGCTCAACATATATCATTTTTAAAGAAATAATCAAGCAGATTGTTTATTGTATTTTTAACGGTGCTAACACAACCTAATACATCACTTGCTTGCTTGTATAGATTTCCTTCTAGGGGACACTTTCCTTCCAGGGAACACTAAAAAACACCTGAAATGTTTCCCTTTGAGGAAGCTGCATGCCAATAGAGTTAAAACATGGGCAGTTAGTAAGGGTGTGCAGAGAACCAATTGCTCATACTTGTATCCATATTCATATTTGTACCTGTACATCACTGTGGCAAAGTGCCCGCCCCTGTGTGTATTATGTATATGTGTTATGTGTTGTATGTTGCGTGTGTTAATGTTGGTGTATAGATTGGTACACGGGATATAAACGGGTCTGTGTTTCACGTGTATTTAAAAGTGTAGATTTGTATTTAGGCACGAGGAGGGCACAAATCACTTCACGTGCTGGTTAAATGTAATATGTGAGCACGGGGTTGCACAGAATTAATTCATGTGCTGGGATTCAAGTGAATAATTAATTAGTAATTGAATCCCAGCACAACAGTATAAATAGGCACATTTTTAGTCACTCGGGGTTAGGTGATCGGAAGAGGAGAACGGGTGAGAGAGAGAAGGAGTAATTAGAAGTAAAGATCGTAAATATAAGTGTTTGTACTCACCGTGTTTGTTCGTCTGTCCTGCACCGTCTGTTTAGTCGTTTTGTATGTCTGTTTATTTTGGCGCAAGTGCCGTGTCCTGTTTTTGTGCTGTTTACAAACCTTTTATTTGTTAATAAACGCTGAGTGCAGCCATTGCACTCAGCTCATCACAACCACCCCTGTCTGTGTTTGAATTCCTTTCTGGTCTGACGCAACCCACTCTGGCCGTCTTTGTGACACGTGGTGTCTTCGTGGGATAGCCGCGCCTCCAAGCGTCAGACCAGGAGGGGTTTTGTTTAAAAAAAAAAAAAAAAAAAAAAAAAAAATATTATGGCAGAAGACGCCATCAAACTGCGGGACTGGTTCCTGGAGAATGCTGGGCTGGAGGCCCAGTCTCTGCCCATAATCGTCCGGGTCCTGTGGATGATGGACAGTGAGAGATGGGAGGCCTATCAGCAGGACCACACCCCAAACACCTTGGAGGAAGGTGTGGAGTTTCTCCTCAGCTACCTGGAGGCAACGATAAACGGAACAGCAGCCCAGGTAGCAGGACCACCAGCAGAGGAGTACCTGCTGTCCCCATCTCCACCAGCAGAGGGTGAATGCCTGCTGGTTTTGCCTCCACAGCCCAAGCGGGAGGAGCCCGAGCGTCCACAGCCCAAGCGGGAGGAGCCCGAGCGTCCACAGCCCAAGCGGGAGGATCCTGAGCGTCCACAGCCCAAGCGGGAGGAGCCTGAGCGTCCACAGCCCAAATGGGAGGAGCCTGAGCGTCCACAGCCCGAGCGGGAGGAGCCCGAGCGTCCACAGCCCGAGCGGGAGGAGCCCGAGCGTCCACAGCCCGAGCGGGAGGAGCCCGAGCGTCCACAGCCCGAGCGGGAGGAGCCCGAGCGTCCACAGCCCGAGCGGGAGGAGCCCGAGCGTCCACAGCCCGAGCGGGAGGAGCCCGAGCGTCCTACGCCTGAGCGGGAGGAGCCCGAGCGTCCTACGCCTGAGTGGGAGGAGCCCGAGCGTCCTACGCCTGAGTGGGAGGAGCCCGAACGTCCTACGCCTGAGTGGGAGGAGCCCGAACGTCCTACGCCTGAGTGGGAGGAGCCCGAACGTCCTACGCCTGAGTGGGAGGAGCCCGAACGTCCTAGGCCTGAGTGGGGGGAGCCCGAACGTCCTAGGCCTGAGTGGGGGGAGCCCGAACGTCCACAGCACAAGAGGGAGGAGTCGGTGCGTCCACAGCCCAAGAGGGAGGAGTCAGTGCGTCCACAGCCCAAAAGGGAGGAGTCGGTGCGTCCACAGCCCAAAAGGGAGGAGTCGGTGCGTCCACAGCCCAAAGGGAGGCAAGTCGGGGCTTCCACAGCCCTGGGACCCAAGCCACCAGCAGAGGGAAAATGCCTGCTGGTTCAGCCCCAAGAGCCGGAAGGGGAGGAGTCACAGGCTCAACCCCCTGAAAATTTTTTGGGGGGAGAGGGGCAGGAGGCTGGTGTCCCCCAGCAGCCTCTATTCATGCTGCTGAAGGCAGCACGGCGCGCACCAGCCCAGCCGCCACAGCGGAGGGAGCCAGCGCCGCCAGGAGCAGAGGAGCTGCCTCTGCCTCCGCCACCTCCACCGGAAGGAGCAGAGGAGCAGGAGCTGCCACTGCCTCCGCCACCTCCACCGCTTCCTCCACTAGGAGCAGAGGAGCAGGAGCTGCCTCTGCCTCCACCACCGCCAGGAGCAGAGGAGCTGGAGCTGCCTCTGCCTCCACCACCGCCAGGAGCAGAGGAGCTGGAGCTGCCTCTGCCTCCACCACCGCCAGGAGCAGAGGAGCTGGAGCTGCCTCTGCCTCCACCACCGCCAGGAGCAGAGGAGCTGGAGCTGCCTCTGCTTCCGCCACCGCCCGGAGCAGAGGAGCAGGAGCTGCCTCTGCTGCCCGTACCTCCACAGGGAGTACGGTGGCCGGAGCCCCAGAAAGGGGAGCTGCCGGCCACGAAGAAGGGGGACGAGGTCTGGAGACCACTTTCCCCAGCAGCAGTTTCGCTGCAGGAGTTCTTGTGGCCGGAGCCCCACAGGAGGGAGCTGCCGGCTACGAAGAAGGGGGAGGTCGGGGGACCACCTGCCCCCGCAGCTTTTTCGCTGCAGGACGGGACCAGCATGCTGTTAGCCGTGCCACTACCGGCAGGGGAGCTGACAGCATTTCCAGCCATGGGCCCACTGAAGCCTCCCTTCCCAGCCCGAGACTTTGGCCTGGACTGCTGGGTATTTAAGGGGGGAGGTGGCCGTTGAGGCCATGTGTGCTTTGCACAAGGGGGGGTATATGTGGCAAAGTGCCCGCCCCTGTGTGTATTTTGTGTGTTATGTGTTGTATGTTGCGTGTGTTAATGTTGGTGTATAGATTGGTACACGGGATATAAACGGGTCTGTGTTTCACGTGTATTTAAAAGTGTAGATTTGTATTTAGGCACGAGGAGGGCACAAATCACTTCACGTGCTGGTTAAATGTAATATGTGAGCACGGGGTTGCACAGAATTAATTCACGTGCTGGGATTCAAGTGAATAATTAATTAGTAATTGAATCCCAGCACAACAGTATAAATAGGCACATTTTTAGTCACTCGGGGTTAGGTGTTCGGAAGAGGAGAACGGGTGAGAGAGAGAAGGAGTAATTAGAAGTAAAGATCGTAAATATAAGTGTTTGTACTCACCGTGTTTGTTCGTCTGTCCTGCACCGTCTGTTTAGTGTTTAGTCGTTTTGTATGTCTGTTTATTTTGGCGCAAGTGCCGTGTCCTGTTTTTGTGCTGTTTACAAACCTTTTATTTGTTAATAAACGCTGAGTGCAGCCATTGCACTCAGCTCATCACAACCACCCCTGTCTGTGTTTGAATTCCTTTCTGGTCTGACGCAACCCACTCTGGCCGTCTTTGTGACAATCACACATACTGAAATTATGTAACTGGAAGCGGACAGGGCTAAAACTGGAAATGTCATTCAAAACGTGACCAGGCAGTTTTTTTTATGGATTTTCCGAGTAAGTCCTTTTAACGTGTTTTATTTATTTATTTATTTATTTATTTATTTATTTATTTATTTTGTAGGCAGTTATTAAAGCGGAATAAAACCTGGTTAAAAAAAAAAAGTTTTATGGTTTTGTGGTAAGTTGAAATACATTTTGGAACACATACTGTACATATCAAGCAAAACAATATGGGACATGCAAGACACACATGTTTGATTTGTATCCTTAAAACCTTGGTTAGTTTACTTTTAATCATCCTTAACTTCTAACACAGTCATACAGTATGAGGAAAACTTTCAGAACTAGGTCAAATACATAAAAGATTACAGCTCATGGCTTTATCAATGTTATTACACCTTGTAACCACATTGCCCACATTTATTATGGATAGTTGGCCACAGTAAAGTGAGTAGTGTTTCATAAAAACGGAAATCAATCCTCAGCTAGATAAACATAGAAGTGAAAGATTTATTTATCTCTTGCTGACAAGTTGTAAGAGACCTGACGGATCCCAGGCTTCAGTCACAAGTTAAAGGCCGGGCATTACCTTTCGATCCCTGCTTTCAGTTACCACAACTTCAAGTTTAAATTCAAGGTGACATTTCCACTGAGTACAAAGACATGCTTATTGCAGCACTAACTGATGTGAAATACTGCTCTGACGGCTTTGTTCTTTTGTGTCAGATATTAGGGTCTTTCGTCTGATGTCAAGCAGTCTTTTGACATAAAACTTTCCTCAAAGACCTACCGAACAAGCGACAGGGTGGATGGTGTTACCTCAGAACTTGCAGAAAGTGAATATTCTGAATGAAACTGTGAATCTAAGGGCAGTAGTGTGGAGTAGTGTTTAGTGCTCTAGGCTCTTGCCCGGAGGGTCGTGGGTTCAATCCCAGGTGGGGGACACTGCTGCTGTACCCTTGAGCAAGGTACTTTACCTAGATTGCTCCAGTAAAAACCCAACTGTATAAATTGGTAACTGTATGTAAAAAAGAATGTAATTGTATGTAAAAATAATGTGATATCTTGTAACAATTGTAAGTCACCCTGGATAAGGGCATCTGCTAAGATATAAATAATAATAATAATCTGCCCTCTCCTGGCATAAGGTTGACAGCTACTTGAGGGAGCCAGGTTACAAAAAAAGAAGGCATTCACATGCTTCCTTATAGTACATTATCTACGTTTTCTTGCTGCTAAAGTGTCTTATACAATTAAATACTGCTCATCCACTTTATTGTGTAAAACTGTTCCTTGGACTGTCTCGGGTTGTTGGATGGGTTTGATTTGTCGACTGGCTGGGTTTACAGTGGATCCATTCAAAAGTGACTGCTGCTACCCCTTTCAACACAGGCCACAACATCGTTACTCATGACAAGAATTATTTTTTTTCTGAAATGTTCTACTATTTTATATATAAATTACATCACCACCAAAAAAAAAAAAAGCAAAATAAATAAATAAATACAAATATAATTACTGAGAACTTAATCTAACTTTAACATTTATAAATTACTTGCTTATCCAGCGGCTTCTTTGATATTCTAGCTTTCTTTCCTGCAATGCTAGTGACCCAAATTAAAGACAATTTTCATAAATTCTTAATTAGACATTCATTTTTACATTGATATCCCATCTACCACAAGCCTGGCTGACATACACAGTCAATGCTACTTAAAATGAATGAAACCTAAAGGAGAGGTTTTATATTAAACTTTACAAAATGGGTACTTAATTAAATACCCTATCCTGATTGGTCAAAACAGGTCACATGGGGAGGGGGGCAGGGTGATATTACAGCATATCATCATAGGTTGGTACTTCTTTTCAAAAAAGGAGCAAATCACTGGTAGATAGTCAAATGACACTAGAATAAAAAAATTAAAAAAACACAGACACATTGGAATTTATCGTAATAATTTATCGTATTCAAATCAATTCAAAACTTGCCATTCTGATCCCTCTCTGCTCCTTCTCCCTGAACTACAGCATTTCCATATCCCATTCTGAAAATAAATCTTTTTAAAAATATACCTTAAACTTTCAGATTTTTTAAAAAGATTTGAGTCACTCTTAAAAGAGTCTTTCGTGGTTAAATGGATGTTTTGTTGCTGCTGCCCTTGGTATGTCCGTTCTCCTCGGAACGGTCTGCCTGCCTGTCGTCACCGGTCCCTGCACAGCTGTGTAATCTGATGCAAAATGTTTATAAATGCATCTCAACAATTCCTGCCATACCTTTCTCTCCACATACATTTGTCCAGGTATGATGGTATCATCTCTTCTGTTGTGCCCTGCATTGTTTTAAATGGTTTCTTAACAAGGGCCCAGTAGTTCTCCATGTTGTCCAGCCACAAACTGCAAAGTCAGTTTGATAAGTAACCGGGTATTCCATAATGCAAATAAAGTATTTCTCGCCACTGTGAAGTGGTAGCACAAATCTGGTATGGATACCTCACTACCCTGGATAACAAAGGATGATTAAAAAAAAAACACTGTCATCTGATACTGTCGCAGGTATTGTGAGGAAGGGTTTGAGTGATTAATGTGGACGTCAGTTAAAGTGGGATGCAGTATTTTCAAATGAGATCGCTTTTCAGAGCAAGACAGGTTCACATAGCACAGTGCAGTGACTATGTGATTACCCTGTGACTTGTGTAAACTGCGTAAATCAGGTTGAACTCTTGAAGGAGCTGGAGACTCCTGTGGTTTCTCAGGCTGCTATTGCAAAGAAAGTTGGCATGTCTACATCGCAGGTGCCTTGCCTTGTGATATCATTCTTTTTCAGTTCATGTAGAAATAAAAAACAGATACATTTTGTTTAGGAATAAAAAAGAAACAATTGATTCGTAATTTAAATGATATATTTAATGTTTAATTATAATGTGATGTGATTGTATTATTTTTCTATTCATTTAGAAACAATAAAGTGTGACTTTAAAGGTCATCTCAAATGCCTCTCGTTTAATTGGGACAGCCGCTTATTCAGGATATTTTTACTTCTCCCAAGGCATCCTGATCAAGCGGTGCTGACTGTATTATAAATAAAATAAACAATTATTGACCTTGTGTGGCTTACTATAACAGCACCAGTCTTTACAAGGCTCCCTTTCCAGATGTGCACGTTACCACATTTCTGTCCCTACAGAAAACGTACTCACTAGAACTTAACTACAGTTCTGTTCTGCGCATGCGAGCAGCAGTCACAGTTCCACTACACTCTACACTAAAAGGGCGTGACTTGAATTTGTGTACGAGTCAAGTTAGCCAAGTTAGCACTGGGAAGCCCGTCCTGGGTAAGGATCTCACACAGAGTCATATCAGACTACATAATTGTCTCTCTAAACCAGACAGAATGGAAAGAACTAAAGAAATTGAAATATGACTACTAATTACACATTACAGTGGAATCTGTTTAATGTAACCCCGAAAGCTATATTTATTTAGCTCTTGCCTCATTTAAGAGCAGTGGAATGCACAGTGTACTGGTACACTTCTGTCATGAAGTAGGAGAAATTTAAGCAAGAACAGAAATATGAGAAGAAAAAAAAACAAATATCTGGGCACAAAACCAATGCTGGCAACATTTACATTGTGTTGCATCCAAAGTGTCTTATTCAGTACATACACTTCAGTAAACAGAAGCTTGCTCTTGGCCGAGGAGCCACAGTGACTGCAGGATAGGGAAGAAATTATTTTATTCACCTCGTCACGCTACTGGTCAGGCACCCCACAAGTCCAGATGGAGACTTCCCAAGGCAGTATTGGATAGAAAAAAGAAGGAACGTGTAGATTATGATAATGGTGAGAGTGGTGGATGCCGGGCTTGATTTTAAAACGGGTAGACAGATGCCTATGGATGTGTGATACACAGGTGTCGGAGGGAGAACAGCAATACATCTCCTGGGCCATTAAAGATGTAACAGACGCTGCTAATGAGGATTGGCAAGTCCATGAAAAACTTTGTAAACTTAATTTAACGCTCACAACAGCTCCGTCCGAGTCCAGCTGTAGCGTTTCTTTACAATTTTAATCCAACATTATGTTAACCCTTGTTCTCCAAAATGATTTGCCCTTTGAAACTTCTTGTTATGTCATCTTGCAGCAGCTTATATTCCAAGATGTGCTGAAGTCTCCTGATCAGTCTTAGGCTGTGAGTGTGCAGTCAGTACTAAAAGAGTTAACATCAATGTATGTATGTAGAATACTTTCCTGGCATGTTTTCGTTTTTAGTCAGTTACAGGACATTGTTAATCATCTTTAACAACCAAAAGAAAAGATACATTACTCATAGAATACAATCCATTTGAGCCCAGCAGCTTAATACATTTTTAAATGAAAAAAAAATCGAGTTACCTTGTACCATAATCACTCACTTCACTCAATAAATCTCTCTAAAGAGTTCCAGCTTCTGGTGTACAGTGCAGACTACTGTATGTGACGACTCCTCAGTAATTCTGCCTGCCGACAGTCTTTTCAACAGGGGGTCCCTTGAAAGAAGAAACAACAGAGTTTTTGGAAATGTCTTTGTGATGTCTCCTTGCATTAAATTCAACACTTCAGTTGCTGTGAATTAGATTCACAGTTTGAAATTGTGTGTCTTTTGAGGCGCATGTTCCAGCAAGTACATTTGAATCTAATTGTGCTGAAGTAAATCCATTTCCTTCATGAAAAGAAGCATTTAAAGTTTGCCATTTTTTTTTCTTTTAAAGACACAGTGTAGATTCTTGTCTTTAGAAATCATAAATGCAATGATTTACTGGAGTCGAAGTGCATGAAGACTTTATTAGTCATACACATTCATTGTAATTTTTCATCCAACTCTTACCTTGTCAGCTTGACATCATTCTTTTTTTTTGTGAATCTTCACAATTTTTTGTGAATCTTCATCCTGACTTTATGAAGCTTTCTATTCCCATTCATTTCTGCCAGGGCTGCCAACCTTGCCATTTTGTTTTTACTGACATACAGACTTACTGTGGCCTTTTTTTACTTACACTATTTTTTTTTACTGACATAATTTAAAAAAAAAATGAAACAATAAAATAGGTTATTGTGTATATACTTACAGTTCTTTAGGTCTTACTTACTTCTTATGGTCATACATGGACTCATTTGCAGACTTCAGAATTCGATCCAGAATGTCTGTAGATACTTGATTTCTTACATCTGTTTTTACAAGACTCACATGAGAAAAAAAATTTTTTGCAGTAGTGTGTGACAAAGCCAACATATTAGTGGTAAACTTGGCAAGTGTAGGAAAGCGAGGTTGTCCACTAGGTGTAGACAAGAGCATGAAGTCAGTCAATTGGTACTGCAGAAATTCAATTTCTAGGCTATCCAGCACATTTCCAAGAACAATCTGTGGGAAAAGCATTGCAAGCTGCACGATGTCTCCCAAGCTCGCTGTACTTTGGCTACTTGGTTGAAGAACGTGTACTAACTTCAGCACAGTATTGTTAATTGGCATTTTTTGATACATTCCACTGCCATAACATACGGTATAGGTATATCTCATTGGAGCTGTCTGGGAAAGCCGCAAAGCAATACAAATATACCACCCTTTAGTACAAAATAAAGTATTTCAGTAAAAAAAAATGTACAACTGCCTGGCCATGTAAAAGTTATTTTCACACATGCTTCTGTGGTGGAGTACAGATTTAACTACAACAGGATATAAATCATCTATCAGCTTGGATCCTATCGTGGAGGTAGGCTTGCTATGATTTGAAACAACAACTTGTAAATGAACTTCATTTACCACCTTTCTTCTGTTCCAAATAGAGAATACAAATAAATATCTGCATCATGAAAAAAACAAGACAGTCTACACATAACACCTTGAACATGAGTCTCTGCGTATTCATTTGTCAGGAATTATGTGGAGCAAAGATCTGCCCGCTTATCACAGCATGTAAGTTAAGGGAAATACAAGATCTGTACAAGTACAATTTAAGATGATACAGGCTGCTCAATGTTTATAGTTAATGGGTTTTCTTAACAATTAGTATTAGTAAAGTAAACAAAGGCATTTACACATTTTAAAGTGGCAGCCTTAGTCACAAGGCTTTACAATAAGTATTTGTGTATGGACTAGCACATGGTTCTTCTGAAATCATCTTGGGTTTATACTACAATGGAATTTTATGTTATCTGTCTCTTCATATTAAGCATATACAGCAGGGTTCTCAAACACATTCCTGGGGACCCCCAGTGTCTTCTGGTTTTCATTCCAGCTAAGCTCTCAATCACCCAAAAACTAATAATTTGTTTAATTAGACTTTTTAATTGTTTGCAGATCTTAAACAGTTGCAGAGTTCAAGTTACTTATAAAATGGAATAGCTAACTTGAAATCTGCAACTGTTTAAGAGCTGAAAACAAGTAAAAAGGTCTAATTAAGCAAATGATCAGTTCAATTACGGGTCTAGTTAAGTAATTGAGAGCTCGGTTGGAATGAAAACCAGCAGCCATAGGGGGTCCCCAGGACCGAGTTTGAGAAGCCCTGATATACAGTATATATTGCAATGTATTGGGATGCTCATTAATTGAGAAATGTGATTGTCTGAGAGTGAATGAATGATTGTATTATATTTACTATTTACTAGGTAGATGTTATTAGACAGGCCAGCCAGGGCATTGAGCATAATTGTTTTTCTAATCGATATTAACTATGAACATTTCTAAAATGAGATTATAAAAATGCGATTTGATTACCTTGAATACTAAAAGAGTAATTATATATCAAAAACAAAAAAAAAACAATACAAACAAACAAAAAAACAAGTTCCTGTAAGAGAAAATACTTCTCCTGAAATGATTTTGTTGCCCTCCTCATTGACCTCCTGGTCTGCTGCTGTGATGTAGAATCACTAGGTGTAATGAAGCTGTAACCAATAATGATGACATTATAAATAACATTTTTAAAAATGAACACAATTAGCATTTTCGTCCTGTCCGTTTAAACTTGCAATCTAGTTATTTCATCTAGCAATGTCCTGTCGCTTTCTCCTGCTTTAATATGTTATCTTGTAATGCTTTTCTGATGCAAGCCTTCCTTTAAGGGCCCATTCCCGCTGATCTCAATGGGAAGCTAGCTCAGAGATATATTATAATGGATTTCTGCACTGTGCTAATACCGCTGAAAGTGTGGGTTTTTTTCGGTTTTAGTCAAAATGAAGTCCAAAAAAGAAATTCTGCAGCTTACTGCTTTTTGAATTGATCATTTATTGTGTGTTTGAAATGAAATACATTACAAAATTGCAAACTGGCAAATTCATACTGGATGTTTTGTTTTAATTTTTCTCACATCAATTAATCGACATCTGGCTTGCACTATCAGGATAAATTCTGCTCCACATAAGCATTTTGTTTTTGCTTCAAAAAGATGGACGTTGTCACATTTTGTTGCATTGGGTTTTGTCCACTCTGCCTCTTTAGTAATGGGTACAGTAATAAGATTTGTTCTAAATATTTAGTGAAGCACTGTGCATTGTGTTAAGGACCTAAATTCCCAAATGTTCATGTTGTACCACCCAGTAAAAACATCCCCTAGTTCCCTGTGGTTTCTTTTTCTTCACCTGTGACACCCGTGAGATTAGCAGGTCAGATATTGTTTAAACCAAACTCATTGAGAGCATTTTATTAAATCAATTAGACACGGCACAAATTACCAGACATTAAGGACTAGTTTGGTGGTAGTAGGGCTTGTATTTAACAATGCAGCATTGTTTTCAAGATTCAACCATGCAAAAGGTTTTCAGCAGTCATGGCTTCTCGGATCAAGAGGAAGGCAATCCCATAATTAAATATGACAGGTTCATATTTTAGGATGCTTTCTTTTACATTTCCCCCGGCAGCTGACTTTCCAGCACCAGTCGTTAACATTTCATTTTAAATGGCCTGTTGCAGAGCTAGACAA
This sequence comes from Acipenser ruthenus, assembly GCF_902713425.1. Lineage (NCBI taxonomy): Eukaryota > Metazoa > Chordata > Actinopteri > Acipenseriformes > Acipenseridae > Acipenser > Acipenser ruthenus. The sequence continues at coordinate 9,543,976 of NC_081197.1, forward strand.
CCACCTGGATTCCTCACACATATTAATGAACTGACAGCTCATAAATGTACTAGTTTGTAAGTAATAATGGGTGTCAGAAGCACTGACATGTCTCAACTAAATCTATGCAGCTTCAGCTGTATGTTAGATGAAATAAAATGAAACTACACTCAAAACATTGTATTCATTCTGCGTTTGTTCGAAACAGATCATTTTTGTATCCCTTAGGTTGCATGGTATGCACTGGCACACTACGGGTTAATAAAGCTTCTGGCTCCCTTCAAATCAGAGTTTGTATAATTCCTCCATACTGCGACACCTTTAATCATACAATTACAAGTCTGATTACTGTTATGACCAGTGCAGATGATATAGCTGCCTATAATTATATTCATTTGCTTGCTGCATGATATTTATACCTGGATTTAATGAGTCTATTAAACCTTAACATTTTCTAGACCCCTCTATGAAGCTCCTGTTTCATTACTTTTTGGTTTTCTTAATCTGATGTGTAACCTTTCTGTCTTGCTTTTCATGCCAGTTTAGATTAAACACCCGAGCCATTGAATTCAAGGCAACAAATCTAAATAAAGATCTATACTTCTATAATTCTTGATTCCGGGGCACTTACCAGGGCAGGGCTGCCAGACCAGTATATTTGCTTTTGTTGCATACTGTATCTGGTTATTTTGAGTAAATGGACAAAGAACTGATTTTTAACTTCGAACGAAGGAAGCTTGTTTATTGCAGCTTTCAACTCACTTTAAAACAGTGTTGGTTGCAAATCTTGGCCTCTCCCCCACCTTGAATCTTAGCAATAATAACCATGATAATAACTCCACACTATTCGATAACTGGCAAACACAGGTACATTGATTGCACTCATGATTTGTGTAATGGCTATACATACAACATAACAGCATCCATACAAATAAGCATTTCTGCTTATAAAACACACTACAAAATCTAAACATGTCATCACGTATAATAATTTATTATTATTATTATTATTATTATTATTATTATTATTATTATTATTATTATTATGATGCATTCATTTACATATTTAGGGTTTCCAAGCATCAAAATACAATGACCAGGAAAGTTTTTGTTTTATGGATTGTGGAGATTCATTGTACGTCCAGGAAAAGATTTGATTCAGCAGGGTCAAGGTAGGATATTTCCAGCAATCTGTCTTGAATGTTTAACTATTTGAAGACGGTCCTCCTGTTAGTTTCGTTTTTCATCTAGAGGGGTCTCATTGATTCTTTAATTTAAATTTGTTAGTGCAAATTGGGGAATAACAGCAGTGAAAGACAAAAACTTGTCAGTTTTTTCAGGGAACACAAAAAAGATACAATGTCAAAAATACATAGCTGAAAGGACTGCATTTTAAAATAAGTAGGCTTCCATTTAGATGCACTGTAGTTGGTTTTGTTGGTACAGTACTATATTTTCAACAGAAGAAGTATTGTAATTCACAACAATATGATTCTGAAAATAGCACTTGCCAAAAGAGACGACACGTGGACTGTAATACAGTACATACTTTTAAATCTGGTTCATATTGTAGCAGTATGTAAAATTCCCCATTAATGACCCAACAGCAAAATGAAATCCAAATGTTACCCATGCACAGAACTGCGTAAAATGTAAAAGGCAATGCAATTTAGCAAAAGATTAAAAAAAAAAAACACCACCAGTTTCCAGAATTAAAACAGTATCCAAAGTCATTTGCAGAATATTCTGTTTTGAATGCCCCTTTATTTAATCTCCATTTGTGACCCCTGGTCCTTGTTTCTTTTTTCAGGTCGTAAAAGTCCCCTGGGTCGACATTGAATTTTCAGACTTTTTGAATTTTTAATGCTTGAATCAGATCGCTGCGTAGCCTTCTTTGTTCAAGAATAGATTCAATTCTTTTAGACTGTCTGCATATGACATGCCTTTTAAACCCGGAATAATTCTGGTCGCTCTTCTTTGCACTCTTTCTAGAGCAGCAATATCCTTTTTATAGCGAGGTGACCAGAACTGAACACAATATTCTAGATGAGGTCTTACTAATGCAAAAGGTACTACCCTAAATAGTGTAAGAAAAAGGTGGCATTTTTTATTTATTTTTCATGGAAACTCCGCCATTGTAACCATATGCAGCCAGACTCAAAAAGAAGGTGGGTGTGCATGGAGACTAAAGACTTCTGGGATTTTTCTAAAATGTAAGTCCCTCTTGGCCAGACTTGAGGTTTTGCTTGTCAATGTGGGGAAGAATACAAATGACTTTAGTCTCAAGTACTGCCAATTCAGTACTAAAATTCAACACTGAAAAACAAAAAAATCTAAAGATGGCATATTGCACTGTATATCCAGGGGTGACCTTTGGGGTAAGCCATTAACTGATGCTGTCAGTACCTGGGAAGCATTGTAGGAATAATAAGACAGTGGATTAATGTCTTATTACTCTTCTGCTACAGTGTTACAGTATATAAAATCTGACCAAAAGCATTTCAAATGTACAAAAACAGACAGGTTAGAAGAAAAGGGTGGGCCATATAGAGGTATGAGGACATATTTTAATGCATCATGTGTGGTGTCTCAATATGGCTGTTTTAGTACATCATGTGTGGTGTCTCAATATGGCTGTTTTAGTACATAACATGTTTTGCCAAGTTTTTTGTTTTATTTTACAAATGGTAAAAGAGACTATTTTGAATGCTACAACTCCATACACCCTAGTGGTCTAGTGTTAACATTAAATATACGTACTAAAGAGTTTAAACTGTATCCCATAGTCCATCTCAATCTCTACAAGTATTCCCAGTTTTGTAAAGGTCTGTCTTCATTTACAATATGTTTTTCATCATCAACAAGGGGATAGTTGGTTTCCCATAAAGTTTGGTTCTGTATAGAGAGTTTCATTAGTTACACCTCCCATTATTCTAACGTAACTAACTAACATGACTCTCGATACTGACCAATCTAAAGAAGACAATTGAAGAAGACACTACACTGCTCTTCCTTAACATTATTAACAGCGCCCTTGGGAGGAAACATTTTGTGTGGGTTGGTTTCATAATGAAGTTGAGAGCAATACAAATCTCTGTGTTTTCTTTGTCCCTGTGAACAAGATGGCTTGGGGTTGACATCAGACCAGGAAGAGAATGGACACAGTACTGCGAGTGAAGTGCTGGTGCGCAGATTTAATAAGTAATAAGAATAAACAAACACTAGACAGAACACAGAACAAAACACATTAACAAAATAACCAGCGTAAGGTCCATAACAAAAGGACTATACAAAACACTGAAGGAGTAAATAACACAAACAGCAGAACACGAAAAACACTCAGCACCCTAACCTCTTCACCACCCGTGATCAACTTATTTATACACCTGTGGCTGGATATTAATCATTTAATTAATCATTGAAACATTTATTCCATTGATGGAGGATTTTATCTCCCTGCCACCAAATACTTTCCACATATACAACCCCGTGTCACACTGCCACAGTCCCCCACAAGTAGTAATGCATGCATTCTGACCTTGGGCCATAGGCATAAGGTCTGAGCTATAAATTCAAAATTGTAGCCTTCATGTAATGAGTTATGTTAATGTGTCAGAGTTTAATATGAAGTGTTGAGTATATCATATACTGCACTTTATATGCATATGTTAATTTGATTATATTTGAATTACAGACACATAATCAGTGCTACAAGGTTAGCATTATATCCTGTTTTTTTATGTCCTAATATACACCTAACACTTTGAAAATGTAAATTAATTTAAAATGTATAAAGTAATAGTGTCAAGTAAGACTGGAATATGTGTGAACAAATTTCAAAGGTTTTCCATTAATTCATGAAAATATTTTTTGTAGTTTGCATTAATTAAGCAGTGAGTCATACTCACTTTGTATCAGCTATTGATATAATGAACACATTACCATCAATTACACTGCCATAGAGATACAAAGACAGTAATTCTGGTTTTGTAATTTAGATTTAAAAACATTGCAGTTTTAAGTGCCCAAAGGTAAGGAACAGTGATGCATGGCAGGGGCAGGTTGTGTGTTTGGTTAATACATTTTAATGGCTTGCTTTAAGGGTGAAAGATGAGACCACTGAACTTGTGTTACTAGAGACCCTATGGTGGATTCATATCCAGGTCTTCAGAGGTCTTAATCATTAATATCCTGAAGGTTAGCCAGAGCGGGGGAATGGTTATTTGAAAAATAGATTATTACTATTGCCCTAACTTCCTTACACCACTGGTCAATAGTCTTGGTCTGTCATGTGATTGGTTCACATCACTGTCAGTCCCGCCGCTTTTCAAAGGAACGTTTTCTCCCCTGCACTCGTCACAAGAGAAAATGGCTGATTCTGTGACAGAAAATTAATTACATAACATACTATAAAAGAAAGATGCTCCAAACACTAAAATGGTGATTAAAACATCACTGTCGCTGTTTTCTGACTTTCTGAAATTCAAACAAATTCACCATGATGATGTAAACAAATATGACGGGCGGGATATAAACTGGATTATGCAGCAGTCAGCAAACCAGACTGGAGATCGAGAAAAACCTTGTTAACTATACGGTATGAACTACAAAAACATGTTAGGAGGCTGTGTGGTGCAGTGGTTAAAGAAAAGGGCTTGTAACCAGGAGGTCCCCGGTTCAAATCCCACCTCAGCCACTGACTCATTGTGTGCCCCTGAGCAAGTCACTTAACCTCCTTGTGCTCTGTCTTTCGGGTGAGACGTAATTGTAAGTGACTCTGCAGCTGATGCATAGTTCACACACCCTAGTCTCTGTAAGTCACCTTGGATAAAGGCGTCTGCTAAATAATAATGTTCTGTTATTTATTTATTTACTTATGCTGTATCATCTATATTTAACCAAAATATATAAGTCAATATTCATTTGCATATGCTGTATCAGCTATATTTAAACAAAATTGTATTTACTATCCAACCTTGCCTCACTTATTTTCTAGAGTGATTCATATATTCAATATGTACTACAGACTCAGCTGTAGTGGAAAATTAAATGCCCCTCGGGAAGACTACTGTTACCTCCTGCGGCTTCAGGCATTATAGCCCCCTGTCGGTAACAATTGTCTTCCCTCGGGTCAATAATGTGTGTGTGTGTGTATATATATATATATATATATATATATATATATATATATATATATATATATATAGATAGATAGATAGATAGATAGATAGATAGATCGATCCCAAATTTCATTTGGGATAACTAACTAATAAAACTTGAAAACAGATTGCCCGGGGTGGAGTTAGGGATGTTTACATAAACAGATTAATCACTGTGAAGATTAAAAGCAGTAAATAATTAATGCACATTTCCAGTTATGGTTAAGTAAATATTACGAACAGGTCAGGGTTGCCCCTAGGGCTACCAACTTTAAAGAGGAAAATAAAGAAGAGAGGCTGTCTTCTTTGATACAACAAGCAGGAGCAGAATCCCAAATACAATTTATTACGGTTTATCAGTGTCATCGCTAAAGAAGCCAGACAAATTGCAAACAGCCCAAGGCCTTCCATGGATTTAAACATTTGATGATATTTAACTGCAACAAACCAGCAAAAGAAAAGGAAGCACTAAGCACTGACAATACCGAAGTGAACTGTCTATCACATTTTTAAAATTATTTATACTTCTTAATATGTTCCTTTAATTATTATTTCAATTATCTCTTTAAATTAACGGACTAAAAGGGTTAAGTTCCACCCCTCGCTGATATGACAACCCACCTGTCCAAACCGTTTGCTGCTGTCATATTGACTCATTACTATATCTACCAATTGTTTTATGATATATGTTCAGTAAATATTTTAATTAATCTAAAGATCATTTTTATGATGTGTTATAAATAATATACATATTAGAAGACAGTTATGCATGGTTTAATGCCTTGCTGACTGATATCCTAACTGCAATGGAAGAGAAAAATGAAGATTTTTATAATGGACATAACCTGTAAAAAAAAAAAAAAAAAAGCAAACAAAGATATATTCCTACTTTTCTGCCATTTTCTTTGACTGAATGGTTCTGTCACCTTCCCAAAGAAACAAAATGCATGGTATCATTCAACTGTACTATTGTGTTAAATGTCAGTTCTACATATCATTGCACCTTATATTGAATGACCTTAAATTCACTTTTAAAAAATATCTGCCAAACAAGTATTGTTTAAGATCGTAAAGTGTCTTTAGAAAGATAAATGTTAAGTACCATAGGTCCTTGGACATGGAACTCTGTACAGAAAGACTTTTTAAGTTACTATTACTGTAGAATCTTCTATTTTTGACAGATGTCAAATACATGTTGTATTAGTTTAACTATGCTTTAATTGAGTATTGTGTTTGAAAGTGCTTGTAACATTGTTTGAAATTTGAATGTATCCATGCTGTCGTGATAAAGAGAAATTCGTCTCTCAATGAGATTTAACCTGGTTAAACAAAGGTTAATACATAAATAAATTAATACATGTAACTGGTTTTGATTTTTTTTTAAGTATACTGATCTGAACTGGCCTCTTCTATGAAAACAGGAAAACATAAGCCACTTCTGATCCTTTTAAGTCTACTCTGTTTTATTGCTGATGATGTGCTGACTGACACCAACAGTGAGCACATAGTGTATACAGAATACAATGAACCTTACTGTTGTATTTAAAATATCTGCAAATGAACACCACCACCACAGTACAGAAAAACACCAAAGAACTTAACAGAAAAGCAATGTTTTTATATTGTTCATAAGAGGTAAGAAAATATATTATAAACCCTTATTTATCATGCGTTTACCTCACAATTCCAACCATCAGGTTGACCACACTATTCAGTTTTGTGATGGTTAGCTTGTCCTACCATTCAAACTACAGTAAGTGGGTGTAAACTTTTTTATTGTAGTGAAGGACAGCCTCAGATCATTTCTTATACCTTCCACAACACAAACACTTTTAGATAGTGTTCTTCACATTCTATCTATTGATTTTTATACATACTCTCTTCTTACAGTCCATTAGTAATTATTAAAGCTGATTTTATTGACATACACTCTGCTATTTAATTCTAAGCCATGTCTCTTGTTAGCCTCAGTTTCTCAGGTACTGTTTAATCCTGATGGCCATTTATTTCAACAAATGTCAATTAAAGTCACTTTACTTTACAACATAATTATATGTTCAATCAAATCCCCTTTTTGCAACCACAAATGGCAAACAGTGACCCAAGCTGTTGGATCTAATTTGGCCAAACTTTTCTAAATCCAGTTCAGAAGTTTAGAAATGACCTTTCACACTTTTGACTGACCATTCATTAATCAGTGTGGAGTGCTTGTCAGTTTTGCTGAGGCCTTGGTTCATGGAGGTGAACTTTAATCAAATGTGCCAGCAAGACCTGTTTCCATAAATGTAATTTACTGAAGTATGGACAAGCTTGGATAAAATGACTCCTCACAAGATTAATACATTCACAGCACTGAACTCTTTCCATTACTGGCTGAACTGCTGTGCTTTTTAAAATGCAGCTGTAAAAAACAAATCCTGGTGTTTTAAAAGCTTCTTCGAAACCACTTGGCAGATACAAGTGGCCCTTGAGCATTTTGCGAGCTCTTGCCATAATTATCCATCATAGCATGATCCTGTAAACACTCCATAATATGTGAACAATATTTTTAAAGAACTGATCTGATTGTGGTTGTTGAAGTTTTACAGCAGGACTGGGTTATAAATACATTTTTTTTGTGTTCTTTTGCTTCAGACATGAATTTACAACTATCAGGTGTGCACTTTGATATATAATACACACTGTTTCAGAAGCTAAACCACTCAGGATTCTGGTTGTGTCAAATCTTTGGAGTTAGGAAAGACTGGGTCTAGTCAGTCGTTGGATGTGCCGCATCCAAGGGACTGCATTACAGTTGCAGATAATGCCTTACACATGGCAGGGTTCGGTTTGAGTAATTACAGATGGCACCCCATTTTAATGGTCGGAAATCAGAATTAAGTTTTCTGAGAATCCCCCCTGTCTAGAGGTCAAATATTTTACTGATTTAACCGTTTGATTCAAAAATATATCTGATTCCTTATTTCACTGGAGCCTTTTGGTCCCTGCACAGTATCAATACAGCTGGGTGCAGTGTATCATTGGCAATTGCAAAATCCTGAACGATATAAGTAGTTCAGAAGGGTCACTCTGCTTTCAATATCCCAGCATGATATTGAGGTGCTGTTATATGTACTTTTCTATTAAAATAAGAAATCTTCAGCAATCCTATAGGAATGGCAATACTTATTTATTTAGGGATGCACAACAGTGGTTGAAAGATTACATTTCTGCTGAAATAGGAAGTAAGAATGGTAAATATCTAAGGAGAAACAACAGAAGAGAAAGATAATGACCACACAGTGTAAAGTATTACATAGATAAGAGATTACATATTATGAAAATGTAGAAGACATAAACGTCCCTTTGACGAGTATTAGCGGGTTTCAGAAAAATATAGCTTTATACGTTCCCATGTGTTGGTACAACTGTTTAAATAACATGCCTGTAATTTTTCTTTTCATTGTTAACTTCCTGACAGCTTTTTACACACAACTTTAAAATCTGTTTCAAGCTCTTTTCAAAATGGCCACTCTAGTGCACTGGGGTTTGAGATGTCTTCTAAGTCAGTGCAGGAAGAACAATAAAAAAAAAACAAAAAAAAAAAACAACATTATTGCTGTGTGACAATGTGGGCAATAATCCTTACACTATCAGTGCACTAGAGCGGACATTTCATTTACAAATGAAATCCAATAATTTATATTTGACATTTTGTGAAAATCTGCAAATAAAACAGTTGTTATAAAGGACTATTGAAAACCTAATAAACATATTTTTTTCTCTCATTACTATCATTAAAAAAAAAAAAATACCTGATGAACTCATTACTATCATAAAAAAATACTTGATGAACTCATCGCTATCATAAACAAAAATCTCTTGAAAGCTTCAGAAAAATCTTAGGTAAGTGACAATTCTGGTATTCTGGTATTATACAGTCCAGGAAGTGGGCCACTGCCAAGTCACATTATCATGTGTCATCTCAGTGGAAGTGTAAAAACAGTAAGACCGAGCCTTAACATTTTTGTTTTGCATTTTGAGAGATATCTTTTGAAACAAAGCAATTTGGTTGGATTGTAGGAATACTCATCAAACAAATGTTTATTGGGACAGTATAGAAGAAATCCGCGTGTGTATTGAAGTACAAATATTGAAACTATTATTATTATTATTATTATTATTATTATTATTATTATTATTATTTCAACGTTTTCTTACAGAATCCTTAAGTCAATAGCATCAGCTTAGATATGGTATGCTTATCTGTTCCAAAAATCAGCTTGGTTTTAAAAATAGAAATAACGTGACTGGACATTTTTTTTCATTTCAAACATGTATACCGGTACATAGAGATTGGCTGTATAAGAGTCCAGTTGATAGAACAGAACACTTACACTGAAGAATTGTGAAGTTACAGCTGAGTGCCTCAGATAAGCTTTGTCAGTTAGTGACTGACTGCTTCCAGTCTTATCTCCCCCCCAGAGGACGATGTTCCTTTTATGTTTTAAATAGTTCTGTCATTCTCTTCTATTTTATATGAACCCGTAACAAAAAAATGAAATCTCTTTTTTTCATTACTTTGGGAACACAAAAAGGTTCACATTTGTTTTCGTGTAACAATCTAGCTTAGAAGCAATATAGTGCTACAAACAGCACCAGTTATAATTCCCTACAGGTTGTACTGAACAAGAGAGTCTTTCAAAGAACAGTTACTTACTGTTTCCATGGTTGGACTAGCTGTGTTTGTTATTTAAAGGAGATTAAATTTATAGTGGATAGATCCCTGAGATGCAAGGTCTCATTTATAAGGGTGCCAAGTTCTCATTTAAAGAGGTTGGGGAACAGAACAGGAGTTTGAGAATTAGTGAGGGTGGGCGGATTTAGTCAGGTCTGAATTGTTATTGGCCTGAATTAGGATTTAGACAGGACAATAGGATACTGCAATTCTTCCAAAGGGTGACATTGAAACTTTAGAAGTTGTTCTCAGGTCCTCTTAGTGTGTATTTTATTCCCATTGTGTCTATGGATACCTGATGAACTCATTACTATCATAAAAAAATACCTGATGAACTCATTACTATCATAAAAAAATACCTGATGAACTCATCGCTATCATAAACAAAAATCTGCAGCTGCATAAAAATCAATACATTTTACCTATCATGCACTTCCATTTGCTATATAGGCCTCAAAAGTGCAGTTTGGAAGTACAGTAATCCGTCGCATATCCGACTGCAGTGGGACCAGAGTAAGGGTGGATATGTAAAAAGTCGGATGAATTAATCCTGTTTTAAATACCATTATACAGAGCTGTAACAATTACTACATTCACACAATTCTTGTTTTGAGATTCAGCTTTTGTTAGGGAGCTCACTTCTTTAGAAAGATACAGAATTAATGCTTGTGACAGGGTAGCCATCTGCCGTGTGGGCGCGTGCATTCGGTGCTGAGTAACAGGCAGGAGATCGAGACAGAGGTTGAAGTTCATACGCCCCAACAGGCAAACAGGATTTATTTACATATCAAGTTTACATACTGAACAGCTCACGTGACACTACAATGGCAGCGCACAGAGCACATACATCACAGTGTACGAAAACTTTGTCAGGGTCTACAATATCTGAACTAATCAAACTAACGTTGCTGAAGAGGTTGATCATGGTGGACAAACGGTTAGGGTGGATACGCGACGCATTACTGTAACACATCGTATAGCAAGCTTCTGTTAACACTTCACTTTACAGCATGATGCACTACAGTAGGTTAAAGAGGTAGTGTTGCACTTCAGTGGTCATTTAAGATGGAGATTGACATTGTCACCCATTTAACACCTTATTTTCAGTTTAGCCAACCAGCTGATTCCTCTCTCGACTGACATGCTTTGCAGCCAGTTATAAGCTTTGACACTGAAGAAACTGTGGCGAGGTGATCTAGGAAGTGAAACAATAACAGACGTCCCAAAAGTCTTTCAGTGTCACTTATTGTCATGAACTGTGATCTGTACAGACAGCCTAGGAGAGACATTTAAAGAAGCAGCAGTTTACACATAAAACTTTAAGAGCCTCTCTAGACTATACTAAAGAAACATTGTAGTATACAGTATATTATTGAACAGTTGTCTACCATGAAATAAGGTTTTTAATCAATGTACTTTATTGTGACTGAAAGCAAGGCAGACTTACTTTTGAGTGACAGGGAAGTAAATCATTAATTGTTGAGTTTCAATCAGGGTGATAACAGAGCATGGAGTTCCAGATCCTTAGTATTTTGTGGAAGCTATATTGCTTACATTAATTACCTGATATAAATGCACAGTATTGTTTAGATTTTTTTTTCAAGTACACTCAAGCATAAAAAAACAGCAATGTCTTGAAATCCAGGTCTTTACACATGAAAGGCAAGAAGATTAACTCACTGTATCATCTAGCCACTAAATATAACATTATTGTGACAGCAAGGGGGACAAAATAAACTTTCTGCATAAAGTGGTAAACATTACGGAATGCATAGGTCAGTCAAACAAGAAGAACATGACCTTGGCAAGTCTACCTTTCTTGTTTGCTGAATATTTAACATCATTAGAGTCTAAAACATGTCCCAGACATTGTGCCCAGTAATGTTAAAAAGCAATTTATGCGTAGGCTAGACATATATAAACTGAAATTGAATTAGAATAAATGTATTCATAGTAAGGAGAGAAAAGAGGATGCAATAATAAAAAAAAATAAAGAAAGGAATACATAGTCTAGAAATGAAATAAGATACAATAGAAAGGTTGATTGAAGTTGGCCATATTGGAACTCAACTGCAAATGAAACTTGACTTGTTTTAATGGGATTGGTTTGTCTTCATCAAGAGATTCTCAACAGTCCATGATTTTTATTGCTTGCCCAGGTACTGTAAGAAGAAAATGGTAATGTTAGTGCTTGGCAACAGGTATATCCTGGATAAGGGCGTCTGCTAAGAAATAAATAATATCACTGCTATCACACCTGAGGCACCATTTACAAAGCATTCCCACGGGTGCATAATTGCGTAATCCCCCTGGGTGTGACAATTACTCTGTCTCTAGTGTCTATATCGTAAATAGTAATGATCAATGTATATATCCTGTCTTGATCCAGCTTTAACTCACTCCCTGTTTCAATATAATACGACTAAAAATGTATTAAATTGTAGTGGGAAATTGTAATCACTTTAATTAAATATGGGATTGTTTTGAATGCTGTGCACCTATATAGTTGCTAAATTTATGGAGGAACAGATGGATATTGTATGTGCAGATGATATGGTATTCAAAAGAATAATAAGATTACTGTAAATGTAGAGCAGTAAAATTGGTGATTTTAAACACTAAACACATAATTAGTCACAGAAAATCATACACATAATGTAATAATACATTCCACATTACTTTTGCTTGAAAGTAACAGAAGTAGAACTTGAAAAAAAAGTTAGAATTTCTGCTTCTAAGGAAACATACAGCAATACTACAGTTGGTGATCCCAAAATCACGCACAGGAATTTTCTATGTCACTAAGATCCTAAGCGACTGTATTTTGAAGTCGTTGGCAGAGGTCATATGTTGTCACTGTATTGTTCCCTCTATTTAAATACGTTAGTACAGCACTGAAATTGAGCATACATCAACAGCAGAGTTTTGGTGCTTTGATTCATTATTAATATTTTTTTAATGAATTGTTTTTAGTGTTATGTTGCCTATTTAACACGACCAAAGTTTTGTGAATACCTGTATCTTCAAAAAAAAAGAAGAAACAAACACTGAATTATTCTTGCGTTTGCATTCAAACTCATCTTTTTACTAAGTTGCACCAAAATGCAGCCAAAAAAAAAAAAAATGACCATCACCACACATAATCTCAATTTGCTGGCAATTTAGACTGCAGTGCTTATAAAACAGAAGGTATTTTCTTTTTTACATGGAAACAATACCTTATTGGTTCAATTGGCAATCCTAAAGCTCTGCACAGTTATGTTCTATGACCCTGAAATACTTCAGATGTACCTAAAGAGCTTTTGCATGGAGTTTCATTACACCTTTCCCTGTCTGGCTTTGAACTTTCACTAAATAATAGAAACAAATAGATTCTATAGAGGCTGCTAACTCAAAAATGCTTTGCAGAGAATATAAATAGCTGGGAAGTTTGTTATATGGATAGTAATTGAGTTATTCAAATTCAGATGTAATAGAGGATGTATGGTGATAACACTAACCCTGAGGTTAATGGTACACCTCAAAAACATCCCCCCAGCAAGAAATCCAAGTGATGCCACTGCTAAGAACTTAATTTACAGGTTTAATGGGAACTGTTATTCTTGTGGGGGTCTCATATGCCCTTAAACATAATTACATTTATTTTTGTTACATTGAAAACATTTTTTTTTTCTTCTTTTTTTTTACTGAACAAATCTCTGTTCAGCCTGAAGCCATCCTGTTGAAATATTAACTAGCAGTAATTGACTTGAGGGCGTGTAACGGTGGCCCGGGGAGTTAAACAATTATTGATCGGATTGGAGATTTTCACCCAGCAGGTAATATATAAAATAAAGCAAGGAAAGGCTAGCAAATGGTTTGTCACATAAAGCACCTAATAGCTATGGTATCTAGGATCTACAGGATTATAGACTGCCAAGAGCTGGATATATAGTACAGAGTGAGTCATTTGGCAACTTTGGGCTGCTGGAAAAATGCGTGATTAAATCATTGAAATCAAATGACCAAAATAAAATACCTTGTGATGAGATTATCTTTCTGTTAAACACACAACTAAAGCAGAAGAGAGTGAGATTAAGACATTACTTTTTTTTTTTTTTTTTTTTTAAACTGACAAATAGTAATTTATTTAAGTTATTCATTAAAACAATGTCATTGTGCCAAACCATGAATCCAAATAATGGGGTAAACTATCACTAAGCAGTCATTAGCAGATGAAACATATTGTACACACATTACAAGAAGGGACCATTTCTAACTTTCCCCCAATAGCATCTGCCCATTTTGCTTTCTATATTACGTTTCTAAAGTCATAAGGCAAACCATTCTCTAGACTGTACTGTATGTAAATAATTTCTATTGCCTAGAGCAGGAATGCAAGCTCAGAATGAGATGCCAAAAAGGACTGCGCACTAATAATTAGCCTTTTTTTTTAATTCAAGCCAGAAAATGTTGAGGTCCCAGGAGAGTCATGTGCAAATCAGGTCTGGCAGTCACTTTACTTTCAGTGTACAATACTAATACTGTGGTTACAGTGCAACTATCTGGCATCTTTATAGCATGCAAACATTTTTAAATATATGGTACACTTCCAAAGGCGTGATTCTGTCTTGCAGTGTATTTTACTCAAGGACCATTTTAAGGTATGACACTTCTTCACAGTAAACCTTGACTCATGGTGAGCTCATGTGCACATTTTCTAAATGAAGAAATTAAAGTGATTTGGATTTATGTTGCATCTGTGCTCTTCATGCACGGTATATGGCATGTTAGCAATATTTGTGCCAACCTAGAAAATGTCCCCATCAGGCACAGGCTCATGGGATCTGGCAAGAGCTCCAGCTTTAGCCTCTTACAGATTGCACCCCTGTAGGCAATGGTGAAGAGCATGTCTAGAGAGAGAGCAACAGAAATGCCAGATGATAAAGCGCAAAGATATGATCAAGAGATACTGTGGTTCCTTTTAATGCCAACGCAACTATATGTCCAAATAAATCCCTTTCATTTTAAGGTATTATTGTTTACCTTGGTGTTTACCTAATGCTTTTTTAAAAATCAAAGTTAATCTATTATTAATTTCCTTTATGTGGATGTGCCTTGTGAGTTGTCTAAATGCTACAGCAATGTATTCATGCACTTTATGTTTTTTTTTACACATATATTTCTGCTATAGGACATAGCTGATTTTTCTCTAGAAATAAAATATTCCATGGACATTTTAACAGGTGGTTTGCTTATCACTGTCATCATCAGTTAAATGTGTGATTACTGAGTTTGCTAGGCAGAAACTGATATTGAGCAATGCTTCTTTTTATTTTGAGAAAAATACATCTAATTGAAAACAGAGACAAGGGGTTGCCATGACCCAATCAATACTTTGATGCCTTTTACCTGAGCTTCGAAGGTCTGCACTCCTTGATCAGTATAGGAGCTGAAACAACAAATCTTAAAGTCAACAATTCTAAAGGTTAGTTAGCTAATAACAGCTATTAAAAAAAAAAAAAGTAGTGCAGCCAATAGGAAGATTTAAATACAATACAAATTTGTCTCTTCTCTTTTAATAAATGGTTGCAATCCAGATAAGCAGCAGAATGTATTAATGGATCCTTATGTCAGGTGAATCCTTATGTCACAGCGAATGATAATTACATGACAGCAATGCGACTGACAACTGACTCACTTCTTTTATGCATTAAGACTTAACAGGAGACTGACAGAAGGATCTGAACATTGGCATGTGGGCGATGACATATAAAACATTTGTTTTATTCATAAGGATTAAAATGTTCTTCTATGACATTGCAGCTGTCCAAGGCAAATTATTAAGTGGCAGATAAAATCCTTTTATCTTTGCACAATATTACTTTGCAAGTCTGAGCTCTTAAATCAAAGGGGATTATGAGTGGTATAGTGCTCATAAGGAGGTGCTGTTAGTACTAAGAAGAGAGAACCACACTCATTGTGTGCATTGCATGTATTTAAAGAAGTTGTTTCAATCATCTGGATGATGATATTCTGATATCTGTATTGAAAGTCACTGAGCACTTACACAGGTTGACTGAAAATACCATTTGCATTGCATTTTTAGTATTCATGAATACCAGCAGTGTTCTGTTGTCAGCATGCAGTATTTTATTCTTTGCCCTTTTTGGTTTAGTTTAGAACATCAGGTGTGTTTACATTTCTGTGCGTTTACTGCTTGGATTTGTCTGCAGGCCACAGCACTGCTTTTTAATATGTAGATGAAAGTGTAAAACTATATATACATTGCACACATGAGCCTCTGAGGAGTTATTTAGTAAGAAGTTACTGGGACTTGGTGTATTGTGGAGGCTGTACTTTAAGATATATATCAGATATATCAGTACTGGCAAGTACTTAAAAATACAAGTAATCTGTGGCACAAGGTCGGTTGTTTAATAATTGGCTGGATTGTCAATGAATCCATTTTCAATTGCAAAGCATTACAAGAGCAATCTGATACAAGTCTGTCTGTCAGCAGGCCAGTGTTAGTTTAAAGTTTATGGAAGCTCTGAATTACTGTAGATGGAGACGTTTAAAGTTGGCAGCCTTATTCATGATAACCCCAGATACCAAAAAAAAAACAAAAAAAAAAAAAAACACCAGCTCACACCTCAAATCAATTTTGCCCTACATGAAATACAATATAAACATGTTTTTTTAATGTAAAAGTATATAATGTATAATATCCAATCAGAAGCTACTCAGCTTGTTGCAAATTCAGTTCATTTTTCCTTTCTCTCTTCTATTTTTCCCCACCTCTCCACTAGGAACACTCAATCTGACAATCAATATTCTAGAAGAAGTCTTTGCTAAATAAGCCCTGTTCACATTTGTGTCAAAACAATACTGGTAAAATACAGTTTAGAATATACAGATACATAACACTTTCTGTCCTAACTTTTTAACACCAGTACAAGACCGATACTGTTGCGATATGCCTTTCCACATTTAATCTGTTTATTTTACTCTTGCCCAGGGTATCTTGACGAAAAAAATAACTTGTGGTAATGATGACCTACGATAATCTAGATGAAAAATTCACCCTTCTGAATGCAGTACCAGAGATGGCACATGCACAGAAAACAGAGATGTGCATTTCACACAATACAGACTAGATGGGTGGAATTATAAAACATGGATTTATTGGTATTCACCGTCAGTTATGTTTTTACTACTGTAACGTATCTGTAAATATATATATATAAAATTAAAAAAAACTTGAATTATACAAGCATTACCAAAGTAAAGGCGGAGTTGAGGATCTTGCTATAATATCCTTGGTGTAAGTGTGCACATGCCTCAGACTCATCCATTCATTCAACAGCTGATCTGTTTCCAGTCATATCGCAACTGTACTGATACGAAACATGCTCTTCTCTGGGATTCGTATCGATACAGTTACACCGGTAAGACTGTAACAACTCCAGTGTGAACAGATGTTGTGATACCGTTCTGCAATGATACCATGGGTATACAAATGCAAGTGTGAACAGGGTATAAGTGGTTTATATTTCCAGAAATGTCAAAGGATTGCCAGGAATAAGGAATGCATCTACAGTATAAGATTTGTCACTGAAGGAAATTACAGTTAAAAGGGTTGTTTTGTTTTCTCTTTGCATCCGAGATTGCAGGAGACCATGGAAACTGACATCACCCTCGAGGAGTCAACTACACAGAGGAACCAAACTAGCTTCTGATTGGATATTTCCTGGAGGTTGTTCCCATCTAAAGCTAATCTCTAAACTGGGGGTAATCACAATCAATAAAAGGAATATTAACTAAAACGATAAGCCAGTTAAGCCTAATTTAGCCCTCTAACAGAAAAAGGTTTATTAAAGCTATGAAGTGACAGGGGATGGAGGAAAGTCTTTTTTATTTGTTATATCTCTGTTCCGCATGGTGATGATCTCTGAGGGGCGATAGGACTGTTACACCTCGCCTCCTTAGCGAGAGTAAATGAGCAAGTGCATCTTTCCAGTGAATTGGAAGCCTGGGTGCTCTATTTCTGTGCCTTTTCTAATGGATAAAATCACATACCCAGAACTAATACCTCTCCCTCGCCGCATTAATCCTAATTGACTTTCAAATTGCATTCTCTGTGGAGGGTACCATGCATCTCTGTGTGTGCGTGTGCTCACGGGAGGTAGTGCCAGGTGAGAAATCATTCATTTAGGAGACACCTGCTCCCCAGGCAGAAAATTACCTGTCTCCAAAATGATAAACTTAAAATTAACGTGTATACAATGATTTCAAATCATCAAAGTCCGATAATGAAAATTCTCATCATAAAGCTTTCTAACATAGAATTGCACTGTCAGTGTTATTGTCAGTGTTTTGGACCTCTTCAGATTAGATGCATGCATGATATGTGGATTGTAAGAATGTCTTAAGAAGATAGAAAGCTATGCATTCAATTGTTTTTAGCTCTAGAATGCATACATATGAAACATGATAGAATGACCTAGAGCAATTTAAAATTCTCCAAGGAAAATTCAGAACCCCTAACCCTACTTATTGATTTTTTTTGCATCAGTGAAAAGAGTAATGTCAAGATAACAGGTATAGAGAAAACACAGCCAAAGCATAAAACGTTTTCAGAATTCATTAACTGATTTTACCTCCTCGACATGGCTCTCACAACACATAATGTATATGGGATCATCTTGACAGGCAACTCTTTCAAAGGGGACTCTATCCTGGCCAAGAATTTTTGGATTTTCCCATACCCAGGCTTGAAGAACCTGAATGAAGAACAGTAACAGAGGGCTGACCTTTTGGTCTTTTCTGATATGAGCCTGTTCCTTACCAGTGGTGTTTGAATGTTTCGTATACTGCGAATCAGCTGTTTGTTCATTCAGAAAGAAAATGTTCAAAAGGTCAAAAAAGGTTAACAACACATTACATACACATTCACACCCCTTGCACAGTGATATACAAGATGTTCTCAAGACTTACTGCCCACGAAGCGGCATCATCCTTTGGGCTGAAATACTAAATGGAATTCATAAATCAGTCTAGGAAAATAAAAAGATTAGTCACGACAGTGAGCAGGAACCTATGAAGGCAATTGAGGGGGAGGTAGCTCTAGAGAGGATTTATAGCAGGAGGGAGAGAGTGCGTCACATGTGATAAAGACCAAGGTGCAACTGATAGGACTGATTTCGCTCTGGTTAGTTACCTGTGGGATGTACTGTAAAAGGAACTACAGTAAACATCTGGCTTTGGTTGTTAACTTTGTAATAAAAGTTCCCAGAATGAGACAATCAGTATGTGTATATTCCTCATGTGAATATCACTTGCATCTGTCTGTACCGTATCAAAAAGTACTGTCCCCAAGTATAGAGTGTAAAAAAGCACTACTAAATTTATTTCTGAATTTGTGTTGAACCTGTATTTTTGATCTTTACACGCGTGACAGGGGTTTCTTCACGACAAGACAGGTTTGTTGTCTGGGTAGTGCGGACGACCCTCGTCCTTGGCTCAAAAGCCTCGAGAGGTGTCAGCATTTCACTTTTATGGTGAGATGCAAAGCTGGAACATGTCCACCTGCTGGTTAGGGGTCTGTGGCTGGCCAATTCCCAGCTATTTATCCCTGCAACCAAACACAGCAGGTAGCATGTCTCAAATGGAGTGTCTGACTAATTTACAAAAATGAAAACAACACATGAAAGGAAAAATAAACAAAATTCAAATTAAGCAATGCACACATGTGCAGGGCTTCACACATAACACACATATCTCCCTAAACCTTATAAGAAAGAATAGTAGGATTGCTATCAGAGCACAATAACACAAGGACTTTACTGTATATTCAAAACTTTTGGTTTTAATTGGTCCACTTGAGAGTTTCAGTAGCTGCTCTTTTCTTAATCTGTTAATGCTGCCTCAGGTGCAGATGATAGAATTGTCAGTGGGTTTCCAGCAAATGTTTTCTAAAATAGAAAGAAAACAGGAGAGCGAGACATATATACTGCTAAATGCAGAACATGTTTTTTTTGGCAGATAAAAGAGGCTGTTATAAATCCCTGTATGGGATGCTGGGTTTTAACATTTTACAAAAAGAGCATTTTGTTTCCACAGAATGATTATGCTTCCTGATAAAATGTATTTCCTTCATCCGTGGAATAAAGTCTATGAACATAATGGGTTTTGTTTGCATACTGTAAATGATTTGTTCCAGTAGCCGATTGTGCCACCCTCAATCATTTTATACACACACACCCACACACACACACACACACACACACACACACACACATATATATATATATATATATATTGGAACGGAAGCTCGCCATATAGGCTCGCTCAGGTTCTTTTTCCTTCTAAAACACAACCCAACACACAGATTTGAAAGAAAAGCACTGACGCACACTTTAATTATTACACAGTAAATAAAACGAAAACTAAACCTAGCTCTGTTTGAGCACTAACTATACATTTGTCGGTTCCTTGACTCACACGCAATATGGCTAAGCTGTTTACCTGACAAATCATTAAAAAACACACCGTTTTCAAGACAAAAACAATTACGATTGAACACACCATCAATCAGGCTTCTTCACACAGCAGCAGCCCCGAAGAGACTGGCTGTTCTCCTTTAATACTCTGCACCTGGCTCCAATTTACAATAATAGCCAGGTGCAGGTGATAATTAACAATTAAATAATAATCAAATTAGGACTTTTCAGCCTGTGTCCTTCTGGGAGGTGTAGTCCTGCATTTCCCCGGACTACACTTTCTCACTATATATATAGTGTGTGTGTGTGTGTGTGTGTGTGTGTGTGTGTGTGTGTGTGAACACTAATTTGCTATCCTGTTTCTATTCCTTCTCTTTTTCTATTTTGAACAGATGAGCTTCCATCTTATTAGTCCTTTATTTTAACGTTGACCAAACTAACCTTTTGGTTTCACCCCGAACTACAGTATAGGGGAAAAACCTTTCTGCAAATAGCACTGAGGACTAACCATAAGTATAGACGCCAATGCCACCTGCTGGACAATACATACTTTACAGCTTACTAACTGAAAGCCTGTGGTAGTGGTAATATTATATCCTCTGTTGTTAGATGCAACATGATCTGTCATCTTTTTGTTATCCACGGTTAATATTTATTTGTATTGAACAGACTAGCCTTTGCTGTCACAAACCTGTTTTTCTCTGAGTTAATGAACTAAAAAAAGCTTTATATAAATATTGACTTGGTTGATTAAACAGATATGTAAATATACTTTTTAGCCATCCATAATCTGTTTGATAAATTGCAGAACCAAGAGGGAGTACTTAGTAATTGTATTTTATCTTTCCAAATTGTCAAAATACCTGATTTTGCAGCACTGATGAGCTTGTTTTGGTTGTAAGAATTGGCAAACCAATCTGATTGGTTTCTGTTTGTACAGTTTTGTTCTAATTGCCTTCTATTCTGGTATATTGACTGGGGATCTATGTAAACACATGTCCTTTTGTTGCACTTTGACATATCTAGTATAACTGCTTATCCAATTGTGCTGAAACTCTGTATGGACATTCTATAGCACAAACTATTGAGAATATTAGAATCTCTCCCTACATATCTAGGTTATGCAGTTGTACAGGAGTGGTGTGCTGATCTACTTTTTCATCAGGCTGATTGCTGTATTTTGTGATTATCAGCATTAATTTAATGCCAGTTACAGTTATATTTCTTATTGTTGTTTTTCAATTCAGCTGAATATCTCTGAAAATGTCCAGCAAATCTGATGTAGGACATACAGAATTGAGGTAGAAAAAATGATTTTTGCAATGGTCAGGTATATAGTTTTACTGCACTATCTACAATGACAAGAACTTTTGATTCATGAAGAACCCTTTACAGCCAAAACCATCCCAAAAATAAAAAAAGTAATTAAAAAAAAAAAAAAAAAGGTTAAAAAGATTTCAGTTTTCAATCTTGTTTGGGATAAGGTATTATGACTTGTGTAAAACATTCAGGAGCCAAACAATGAAAAGTCTTATACTGTATTATAAGACAATCCTGTTATTGACTTGCAGCCAGAGCAGAGAAGCAAAAACAGCAATTATATTTCTGGGCGATTTAGTTCTGGTGAGCACCCCAGCAGCAGCATTTTTCTAAATTAAGTCTGGTTTGGAATTTCTGAGAAAAATGACTGTTGTCAATTCTTTAGAAAACAAGCGCGTGCACTAGCATCTGTCTACATATTTGATCTAAATATGTGAGGTTCAAAACTTTGAAAAATGATTCCGTTGCTTACCACACCAGAGGCCTGATACAGATATCTGTCAAGACTAAGATCAAGAGGAAATATCGAAAGCTGTAGGAAGTTTCAGTTCATTTATGCTGTTATAGTCAGGGAGTGTGCTGCACTTCTGCTGCACCAAGCATACCATTCCAGCAATTATCTCTTTACCTTGAACCATCCTACATATTTCATACACTGCGGAAGGCAATTACATGACTTTTGACAAAGCTGCGTTATTTCAAGAGATGCGTTTTCAGAATTGTAAATTGAAGTCTTATATCCATGTTGTTTTGTTTAATGAATGCACTTACATATGAGGTCAAAGTGATGTTAAGCTGAATTTGCCACTAAATTTAACTAGAAAGATAAAATCATGCAATTTAAAAATACCTTTAAAGGACTAAAACATTAGATGTGCAGGTTTTTGTGTTTGTGAATATTCAGTGATGCATGGTCATAAGGTGCCCTTTTGTGCTGAGGAACAAATTGTCATGAATCCCATTTGCACCATAATGCCATTCCACTAGTGCTTTATTATTGTTATAAGGTATATGATAGCCACACATAGCACAGAGCCTCTTAAAGAGCAAGTAGCTTCAAATGTCATTGTAACCGTTTTTAAACTATCCCTTTTATGATATTTGAGTTCCAATAGCTCCTTATCAAAGTTGCCATTACTTCACATTTTTTAAAATTGTTATTATTAAAGCCTTAAAGAAACATATTCTTTTGAGTTGCTAATTGAACTAAACTCCTTTAGATTAGTCAAAAGTGTTCTCATTTGAATGCAAGTTGTGCCTTGCTGTTTAACTATTATGCACAGCAGTGTTTGCAGTTATTAGATCTTATGATAAAATCCAAATGTTTTGTTCTTGAATTTGAAAAAAAAGAAAAAATGTGTTGATGCTTCGATTATTGTTGCTAAATGCAAATGTGATAATTGTTTAATCGATTAGGTTACTGACCACTCAGTGTTATTTATTGAAGTGCTTCAATGTGTAGCTTTTTGGAAAAACGGTGGTTCAAAAACATAATCCAGTAATTGTCAAGCTGTAACAGTTTGGCATGCCAATGGCATGTATACGTTGTTGCAATGTCTCTTGAGGCATCAGGGGTCATTCATCTAGCCCAAACAAAGTGTTCAGTTCTGTCATAGAGGGTCACCTTGCACTGAGACATTGATTAACTTCATCCCATTGGGGTTTCAATTGGAATGAGATCCAGTGATTGGGCAGGCCAAGGTTATGTGGCAGGAGTCAAAACTGAAGAGCAGTTCTGCCTGCAATGCATCATTTAAATACTGAAGGTGATGGGTACTACTAAGATGATAATGCTCCTACCCATCTGCCCAGTGGAATTAGTGGTTTGAAGAGTAGAGCAGGAATTCACACTCCAGTTGATGCATTAAGGGGAAAATGATTGCCCCAGGAGATGACAACAAGACAGTGGGTTACTTGCATCTATCTGTTTTATTAATCCTTTAAAAATAAATTATTTCAAATAGAGAGCAGCACGAGATGGGGTTTACTATCAGAGCGCAATCATAAAATACAACTAAAGTACAGAAGAAGAAGGTCTCGAAAGTAATGATTCTATGAACTGAAAGTTAGTCTTACAATATACAGGCACGGTGGTCAGATAGTCATGTATATGTGTTTTTTCTGGATAATTATTTTCCCCCTAGATGCGATGAATAAATACCAGCTGACATCCAGGGCAAAAGGTGCTTCACATAAATAGCAAAACAATTATTAATTTGGTGTCTAGAGTGTAAAAACTGTCTGGGTCAATTCAAACATGTCAACATAGATTTTAGAAATTTGTGTAAAAAAACAATAAGGCATCCTCCCAAGGATATTTTTGTTCTCGCAGCTTAAGCTATAAAATAGTGATAAATAGTTTACAGAATTATTGACTTAAACATGTTGTTGTTTTTTTGTATTGGAGAACAGTAAAATCTGTTTAATATTCATGAACTAAACTTATTGCAAAATGTAAAATAGCAAAGGTCATTTCATTGCACAAAATAACAGAGCAATTGCTTGCTACTGAAGGTCAAAAGGCATGTGTGCTGTGTGCTTTTAAGGGAATAGGTGCATTCCTATTTGATTAAGAATTGAAGAAAAACAATGTGTAGGATAGCACCTGAACACTTGAATTGGAATTAATGGTTAGGAACTCAAGGGGAATCTTAATACAGTAAGCACTTTAAAACATATACATGATTTCCATTACACGAGAGTAGATGTTAAAACTTCATGCTGATTTGAACTCGGCTCTCGCCAAGATAAGCACCAACTAAGACGTAGCTTTACAGTAAACTAATGTGATCCATATGTGTCTCCATCCATTTACGTTTCCTTCCATATGATGATGTAGATATCCTTCTGTCTGGTGTTAATGGCTGAAGTGTAATGCTGGCTCCAGGGATCAGCTTATTTTGCCTCCCTGGCGCATCAGCACACACAACGGCTGCGATGCTGGCTCCGGGGATCAACCACAGTGCGGCCTCCCCAGCGCATCAGCATGACAACCGTCTGGATTGAGCTAAGTAGGGTACATCTCTGGGGTTTTCAAGTGGGCACCTTCCATCCTCAGTGTTTCGTCGACTAGCCCCCGACACCTCAAGAGGGCTCGACGGTGATTCTGGCGTCCCAGCATCACCTCCCTCTGTCCCCCACTCAACTCAGCCCAGCTTACTTACCTGTACATCAGCGTTTCTTTCTTTCTATTGTGCTTGAGATCCCCAGACAGAATCTTTCCGTCTCAACCACAGCCAGTTGCTGCTCCTCTCTGCTGCTTCAGATAAGTTCTTCACTGTGCGACGCAACTCTTGGCCACTGAATCCGACGTCTCTGAGAAACCGGGTTGTAGAGTGTGCCACAAATCCTCGACAACCCACTTCCACTGGGTAAACCCGAACTCTCCATCCTCGCTGTTCTGCTTCAGTGGCTAGTTGAGCATACCGCAGTTTCTTCCTCTCATACGCCTCATCTACAGCATCCTCCCATGGCACTGTTAACTCTACCAGGTGAACAAGGCGTGCTGATCCAGACCACAAGACAATATCTGGTCGAAGGTTAGTGGTGGCAATCTCAGGTGGAAAAATAAGCCGTTGACCAACATCTGCCAGCATTTTCCAGTCTCTAGCAGCTTCCAGTTGTCCTGGGCGAGGATTGGTTTTAACAGTAAACAATGAATTCCAAAGGGTTACTTGTCAGCTATATACAGGCACTGGAAATATGTGCAATAAGTGAAAAAGACCCCCCCCCCCCCCCCCAGATAGAATTGAATTGAGTCTCAAACCCCATTTGATGCAATGTATTTATATGTGAATTATGTTACACATATATAAAACACCTTTAAAATATGTTTCATGGGAGGTACAGTACAGCACAGTAGAATGTACTGTAGCCACCCTGTCCTCTATGTTGTTCAGTTCCTAGAGGGCCGCAGTGTCTTCTTTTGCTCCACCTGAGCTCTCAATTACTTAATTGGTCTAATTATTTGAGTAAGTGGAAAAATGTAACACTTCTGTCCAGGCCTCAAAATGTTTTATAATAGTGTACCTTGAATCAAGTGTATTTTTTCAAATCATCAACTGTAAATATGTCCAGTTGAACAAATAATTAGATCAGTTATGTTAATTGATAGGCCTGGAGTTTGACACCCCTTATCTAAAGGTATTTCTCTGGTCTAAATAACTCTGTCATTTACCATTCATTCGTTCACTTTGAGTGGGCTTCCATAGCATGTGCTAAGTGGAGTTCTTTTCAAAGTGAACACAGTATTTAAAATTAAAGTGCTTAAATATACAGTGATTAGGGGAACACTGAAAATAGTTAACATAAAGAACTTACCTAATACTGGTTGTGAATTAGCTCCGCATTCTTACCCCCCTCCCCTCCAGTTAAAAAATGCAAATAAAATTATCCTAGTCTGGTAGGTTGGCAGACAGAGATTTGCCAAAAAAAATAAAATAATCAAATTTACAAATCAGTAACTTGTGACTAAATCACACTGCAAATTGTCTTCTTCTATTCAGTTGCCTCCAAATTAGATCTACCAGCTTTAAATGTCTCCAGCATTCTGACTTTAAGAGGTATTACACAGCAAGAAGCAGATCTGCAAGCAGGGGAAGCCTTTGGAAAGGTTTTGAAACCATTTCTCTTCCAGCTGTTGCTGTCAATTCAATCAGATTGGTACATAGGGACACACTTCAAAAGACACAAGCAACCAATTATATATTTTTTACTTCTGGTGGTGACATGTGCTTGCATTCAATGTATTTATTTGTAAGAAACATGATAATGTAAAAGACATTGGGAAATATATTTGTTTAATAACATAGTTTTGGTTATACAATAATTCAGAAGCTTAGGGGTGTTGTAGAAATGATACTAAAATATATAGTACGATGCAAGTTAAAATTTCTGAATCTGAATTTAGTTCTGGATCAATTAATGGATGTCCCCTTTGTTAGTCTTCTGATCCTGTACTGCATTGGTGGCCCATTAAACAGCCAAAAGAGTCTTTCTATGAAAAAAATGGATGGTTGGCTGGGCCTATACCTCCATGGTTTAGGCCTAGCGTTTTCTGATTTTTATTTGAATTGTGATATTCCCCTTTCCCTCATACTTTTAGTTAAAGGTCAACAACAGTCTCATAGAAGCACTTACTCCTGGTAATCAAAAAACAAATACCTGGAATTCTTTTTTGTCTTGCATGAAGTCTAATATATTCATGTTTGTTTCATGCAAAAAAACAGAAAATTAAAGTTTCAAACTTTAATTTTCATCAAATTAGTAATTGATCAACAAAGCACATTGATTTCACTGTATAAATGACCAGCAGCATTTACTGTGAGCATGTAACACTATTTACAATTTTCAACAATTTTTGACTGCTGCGGTCTGGCTGCTCTCTGCTTTATTGATCAATCACTAATAAGATGAAAATTAAAAATCCTTTGGCATGAAACAAACATTCATATATTTGATTTTGCTGTAGACAAAATCAATTTTAGGTAATCATTTCTTAATTACTTTGAATTTAACAATGGATGCTGATTAACTCTGGGCAGAGCTAGCTAGGTTATATTAAATATATGTATGACATCCTCTGCATTTATATTAAACACTAGTAGCTATGGGTAATTGCTTTGAAAAAATACAATTTCTAATTTACTTCATCCAATCTCTAGTTTTTGGTTATGCCCTTAATTAAGTGGACATGGAAACATGTTTATTTCTAAATAATATCTTCATTTGTTCATTCATGGCAGTCTCCCAGTCACCAGCATTTAAAATATAATAGAGATACAACTGGCGACGGAAACTTTTATGATTGGGAGGGGGGGGGGTGAAGCTTCCTCTGTGCTATTTTTGTGTTCCCACTGAAACACTATTTGTAATCAGTAAAACATGTATTCAAAGTAATCTACATCCAGTTTTCTGATCTCTACAACTTCCCTTCAAATCAGAGACTAGTTGCTATTACTGTTGGGCTTATGTATTACCGCTGACACTGACAGACAGCATTTAGAGGGTGTGTACAGAACAGAGATTTTCTTCATCAAGCAGGAAAAAGTATAATACCAAAATACTTTTCAGGTACAAGGAAATCTCCAATCCATTTTTTTAATATACAGATATACCTCTTATATGCCTTAAGAGACTCAGAGTTGGGGGGATGAAAACATATGCCACTCCCCCCCACCTATGGGTACGATGCAGGTTCACCTATTATTTATTTCTTAGCAGGCGCCCTTATCAGGGGGGGGGGGCATACAATTGTTATAAGATATCACATTATACATTATACAGATATCACATTATTTTTACATACAATTCCCCATTTATACAGTTGGGTTTTTACTGGAGCATTCTAGGTAAAGTACCTTGCTCAAGGGTACAACAGCAGTGTCCCTCAATGGGGATTGAACCCACGACCCTTCAGTCAAGAGTCCAGAGCCCTACCCACTACTCCACACTGCTGCCTGTACCTAGAAGCATGATTAAATTAAAATTAATAAAGATATGTGAAAGCTAACATCAACAGTTGGATTACTTAAACATTTATCGAGTGCGCACTGTATTTGTATTAAGAAACAGTACAAAATGGTTCACAGTTACACAGATGCGCCTGACTGAGGAAACAGCTCCAAAGCGGGAGTACTGTAACAGAACTGTGTCAATTATTAACCTATTCAGATTAATTGGTTGTGATTTGCAGAGTCTCTAGTAATTAAGTCCCATTTAATTTGTCACTGCTATCTCCTTCTGTATATCAAAATGCTCTGCATATGCATTTATTTTATTATGGTCCTTGAAAAGCCCCAAATGGCTGTGTGGATGATTCATCTGAAGGCAAGAACACCCTCTAATTATACTTTATTCAGTCCTATTACTGATTTTATGTATCTGATTGTTAGAGTTTTTTAAGGGATCACACAATCCCAAGAGATTTACATCACAAATGTTTGCTTCCATTCAAATACAACAGTAGACAATATTAAAAGAAGCAGCTTGGTTTCTTGTTAAAATCTATATTTAAGCTGGAACCTTTCAAATAAAATGTCATTACACACCAGAAGGCATTCATTCAAAATATGTTTTTTTTTTTCAATTAAAATCAAACTTTATTTTATTCATTTAAAAATGTAGCATCTTCTTCAAAGTGAATTTTTTTAAAACAATTTCTTGCAGACCTGCTTTATATCTATGCAGGAAGCCGACAACGCCCCTGTTCTCACTCATAATGGGAAAAGGCTAAAAATAACCAAGTTTAAATAAAAGCCAGACTAGCAGAATAACAAGCCAGTTACAGCACACCGTCAGGAACATCACACTGCTTTGTGTTGAGAACCCCTCTCAGAATGGCACTGCTGAAGGAAGTGTCTGTTGAGGAGAATTCTGGAGGGAAGACGCTGCTACAACACCTGGTGCTGGGATCATCTGAACCAAGAGAGCCATTCAAAGTAAAAGATAACTGCATTTTTATTGTTTGCATTATTTTCAATGCATTTTAAACATCTGCCTTTAAGCTTCCTTCATGCATTACCTGTGCATTAAACATTTTGTGAAATTGAACATTATGGGCCCAGTTTTGATGTGGGGGCAATCCTCTAACGCAAGGACAATACACAATTTACACCTGATTTTGATGCAAACTGCCTTCGCACTGTAATGCATTTCGGTGACATGCCTTGCCCTGTCATTTATCGTCTGTGTTAGTGCCAGTGGTTGGCATAACTTGGCACATTTCGGAGTGTGGCCTAATTTGCATGTTAGCTTGAGCAATCTTGATGACAGCGTAGACAGGGGAGACTGCATCACAAACTAACCAGGTAAGGGGAGGTTTATTTGAAAGGCAGACCAAGCCGATGCCATTACGAAAACGGAACAGCAACTGGTGAAGGTGAAGAAGTGAGAGAGAGAGGGAATACACTTTTTCTTAGTAATGTTCTAATATATTTCTGTATACATTATCATTATTATTTATTTCTTAGCAGGTGCCCTTATGCAGGGTGACTTACAATTGTTACAAGATATCACATTATTTTTACATACAATTATCCATTTATACAGTTGGGTTTTTAATGGAGCAATCTAGGTAAAGTGCCTTGCTCAAGGGTACAACAGCAGCGTCCCCCACCTGGGATTGAACCCACGACCCTCCGATCAAGAGTCCAGAGCCCTAACCACTACACCACACTGCTGAAATATTCTGTATTTAATGTATTATGCATTGTTCCTGACTTGCTTGTAAAGCGCTTTGTGATGGTGGTCCACTTTGAAAGGCGCTACATAAAATAAAGATTGATTGATTGATATATTTGTTATATTTTACAACAAACAATAAATAATATAGCTGTGCAAATTTGTGATGTGGAATGTGCATGTGTTACCTTTAGGGCTGCTCTGAAAAATGTATTCATATTGAAAAAATATATCTGGACTATGTGGAAAGTATGAATTATGGGCTTTGTATTATTTAAGGAAACAGTTTTTGTTTGTCAGAATATAAAGTCAGCATTTTGTCTGTACTCTGTACAGTGTCACTTTGGAGATGTCCTAAAAGCTGTATTGGAAAAAAGTGATTGATAACTAAACTTTAGTGATGCTGTGAAAAGTTCATCCTTTCGAATGTTGTAGTGAATTAGCAAATAGATGCATTTATAACAACGTGTGCAGTACACACAAAGTTGCACAACTGTATTCATTTCCCCCATCTCTGCATCTGATCAACTATTGTGTGATCTAACTTACATTCTAAGCATGCTATTTCAATGTTAGAAGTACTGTACATACAAGTGAGTGTGCACAATCGATTGGACTCATTCCTTATAGATCTACAGTAGACACGGCTTTGCTGTGTGACACAGGCAGTGCTGTAGTGGGGCTGGACCACAGCCTCGGTACTTTTTTATTGGGATGAGGTGCTACACCGCTGCTTATTTCTTACCTAAAGTCATCATTTTATTTTGGTATTTGCATTTTATTAATATAGACACTCTTTATGGATCCTGGTTGTAATTTGCATTTCTTAAGAACGAAATGCCTATTAACTACTGTCACTCACAATCATATAGCGCACAGTGTATACGCCTCATGGCACTGGCTAATGGGCATGCTTTCTTTGTTATATACTGTACCTAGAAATGCCCAAAGGCTGTGAAAAATGGCTTCATTCATAACACCTCTTTTTATAACATGACCGGGACGAAGTCTTAAAAAAAGGTTACTGTTTGCTTTTGGACACACATTAGATTATAACTTTAGGATTTCCTATGAGGAAAATGTTAAATGCAAAACAGTAAATTTGTTACTATTCAAGTAACTGATTTAATGGTAACACTTTCTATTAAGGTGCTGCTTATTAATGTTTGATATATTTTTTATAAATATATAATAGATGCCTAATAACTATGTTACAGAGTGTTAATAAAACATTGTAGATGGTTTATAACTATGCAGTAGCCATAGACCGAATTACAGTTTTATAAAGGGGACAGTTTCTAGCCACCTATTCTACTTTGGGGTGTTTAACCATGCAATAGTCATAGATGGAATTATGTTTTTCTAAAGGGGCAGCTTTTAGCCACCTATTGTACTTTGTGATGTTTAAGCGTAATTCTGTCTATGGCTATTGCATGATTATAAACCAACTATAACGCTTCATTAACACTCTATAATATGGTTATTAAGTATCTATTATATATTTATAAAACACTAATAAGCAGCACCTTAAATAGAAATGTTACTGAATTGAACTGTGCCACCTGAGTTAGTATACGCTTTTTTATATTTCAAGTGTTAGCAAACATGAGTTGATATGTGTAATGGTTGACTTATTTGTTTTAATTTAATTAAACATGTTGTAAAGGTTTTAGATTTTTAGGACACATACAATATTTTGTTTTGCTATTATACACCTGCTACTGGTTTCATAAACTTTAGTGCTGATTTAAAATATTAAAGGTTTTTAAAAAGCTGAACTGATATATATATATATATATATATATATATATATATATATATATATATATTTGTAGCCCACTTTTCATACCTGTGTTTAGTCATTTAATGCACCTTTTCTTTGTGTGTTGGGTTTGAAGCATGTACATGGATATTTGTAATAATACATTCTTTATCTTATTTTTCAAAGCAGCATGAATGAAGCTACGTTCCACAACACAGTTCCCATATAAACCTTAAATACACTCTTTATTGCAAAGGCTGGAAGTATATGTGTTTTTTATGCTTATGAATATAATGAAACACTGCCGTGACATATACCAACATTTTTCAATGAATGTACATATATCTAAATACTTCATCAAGAAATTGTGCTCTGGCAATGAAGAACAGCTTTTTGTTCATCAGAATCACAGCAAAGGCACTCGATAGAGCTATTGTTTTTTAAATGGTACTCCACCAGTGCTCAGCCCAAACTCCCTTCAAAATCACAACATGCAGGGGATGATGCAAGTCAGCGCAAACGTAAAGCACTAAAGTCATCATTTTATTTTGGTACTTGCATTTTATTAATATAGACACTCTTTATGGATCCTGGTTGTAATTTGCATTTCTTAAGAACGAATTGCCTATTAACTACTGTCACTCACAATCATATAGCGCACAGTGCATACGCCTCAGGGCACTGGCTAATGGGCATGCTTTCTTTGTTATATACTGTACCTAGAAATGCCCAAAGGCTGTGAAAAATGGCTTCATTCATAACACCTCTTTTTATAACATGACCAGGACGAAGTCTTAAAAAAAGGTTACTGTTTGCTTTTGGATACACATTAGATTATAACTTTAGGATTTCCTATGAGGAAAATGTTAAATGCAAAACAGTAAATTTGTTACTATTCAAGTAACTGATTTAATGGTAACACTTTCTATTAAGGTGCTGCTTATTAATGTTTGATATATTTTTTATAAATATATAATAGATGCCTAATAACTATGTTACAGAGTGTTAATAAAACATTGTAGATGGTTTATAACCATGCAGTAGCCATAGACCGAATTACAGTTTTATAAAGGGGACAGTTTCTAGCCACCTATTCTGCTTTGGGGTGTTTAACCATGCAATAGTCATAGATGGAATTATGTTTTTCTAAAGGGGCAGCTTTTAGCCACCTATTGTACTTTGTGATGTTTAAGCGTAATTCTGTCTATGGCTATTGCATGATTATAAACCAACTATAACGCTTCATTAACACTCTATAATATGGTTATTAAGTATCTATTATATATTTATAAAACACTAATAAGCAGCACCTTAAATAGAAATGTTACTGAATTGAACTGTGCCACCTGAGTTAGTATACGCTTTTTTATATTTCAAGTGTTAGCAAACATGAGTTGATATGTGTAATGGTTGACTTATTTGTTTTAATTTAATTAAACATGTTGTGAAGGTTTTAGATTTTTAGGACACATACAATATTTTGTTTTGCTATTATACACCTGCTACTGGTTTCATAAACTTTAGTGCTGATTTAAAATATTAAAGGTTTTTAAAAAGCTGAACTGATATATATATATATATATATATATATATATATATATATATATATATATATATATATATATATATTTGTAGCCCACTTTTCATACCTGTGTTTAGTCATTTAATGCACCTTTTCTTTGTGTGTTGGGTTTGAAGCATGTACATGGATATTTGTAATAATACACTCTTTATCTTATTTTTCAAAGCAGCATGAATGAAGCTACGTTCCACAACACAGTTCCCATATAAACCTTAAATACACTCTTTATTGCAAAGGCTGGAAGTATATGTGTTTTTTATGCTTATGAATATAATGAAACACTGCCGTGACATATACCAACATTTTTCAATGGATGTACATATATCTAAATACTTCATCAAGAAATGGTGCTCTGGCAATGAAGAACAGCTTTTTGTTCATCAGAATCACAGCAAAGGCACTCGATAGAGCTATCGTTTTTTAAATGGTACTCCACCAGTGCTCAGCCCAAACTCCCTTCAAAATCACAACATGCAGGGGATGATGCAAGTCAGCGCAAACGTAAAGCACTTTGCCATTAGGTTTGCGTTTTACTGAGTTTCCTGAAAATCAGGCCTTGTGTCCTAAACATCATTTTTAGAGATGTAACATATCGGAATTCTTCTTCATATCACTGGAAGATTGTATGGGATTAGCCAGGTACCATGCTATGTATAACTGGCAACCAAATGACCAAGAAAAAAATGAGCCATGCTATGGATGAAAAGCATGAACGGCGCTGTGGTAAATGTAGTCATTTGTGTAATGCTGTCTCAGTGTTATATGCCTTACCATTTTTTTGCTAAATACAAATTCATCACAATATGAGTTGTGATACAGGGCTTTACTTTTCCTTCATCTGAGAGAAATTTTAAACCTGTGGTATTACACTGAGTATGACTAAACTGAAGAGGAGAAATGTGAAACTTTAACTACAGTATAACTCCAATGAATGGGACTGCAAAGCCTGTAACAGAGAAGATAAGATACACAACAGTTAATATTTGCACATATACAGTCATTTAGTCACAAGAAAACCAATGCAATATAACATATACCAATGGTAATATAGCATTATCATCATTTGTCTATATCTGTCTTTACACCTCTGCTAGCCCAAACAACTCTCACTGTACTCTTTGTGTTGATGTAGAAGGAAGGAACAAACAAAAATGGAGCTGAAAAAAGCAGTTTAAATCTGATACAGGTCTATGAGTATATCACAGTCTCTTCCTTACTTTATAAAATTGTTTCATGCAGTCCAAAATAACTCATAGACTTGCAACTCCAGATCCAGCTGCACAAGAGCAAAACAAAACCACAGCTGCCTGTAGTCACATAAAAGACTCAATGAATTCTGATATGCTGTATTGTACATTTATATCAGAAGTATTCATATAAATATGACCCAATCATAAAATCAAGGGAGTGTAATCTATTATTCCATCCTCCAAAACTCCAGTGATTTCTAATTATATAGTAACTAGATGCAGACTTCAATCTCCAATGCATATAATATTCCATAAAAAAATCCATTGCCACGAGTTGAAAAAAAAAAGGCCCATAAAATTACAGTTCTCTTTGGCAGTGTCAGACGTAATGGAATATTTGATGAGGTCCCACTAGTGTGTACAGTTTTCAGTGCCAGAAAAGATTTTATGAATAGATTTATTATTAAACATTGAGATGTATCATTTATTTAAAACATGAATACATTAGCAATTGATTTACATGTGACTTTTTTTTATATTGATCAAGATTTAAGGATGTAGGCTGGTATGCTGAGTAATGGAATTTTTTTTTGCTCACGGCCAACCAAATAGCATGACGTACCCACAAATAGTGTTGTTGGAGCTTCAGTTGCAGTGACAGGAGATATTAGAGATCTGTCATAGCTTTGTAATTATATTTAACAAGACCCCCCTACTCGTACTCTGAGCAATTAAAAAGGCAATTTTGTTTTGGGCCTCCCTGTTGAAGAAGGTCTAATTTAGGCTTTGAACGACCTTTATTGATATTTTTTATTGTTATTTTTTCCTCAGTTGAAAGCGAGGAAAATGGCGTGTGAATTAATTTGAGGTAGTGACTTCATAATTGTAGGGTTATATGAACAATGTAATAATTATGTTATTAACTATTTCTTTATTATCAAATGGTGTTGATCATGTTGTGGGCTGAACTGAGGACAAAGCTAAGACCATCAAACATAATTTTACTAAAGATAGATGTGATCTGAAAGCAAATGTGATTTTAGTCCTTTGTAATTTGGTGTTTTACTGTAAAAATGCCAATTTCTAACAACACATTCCTGATAACAAAAAAATATCAGCTGCTATCGACAGAGTAACAAAGGAACACAATGGAAGACATTTCAGATATATGATGGGAATATACAAAGATTCCCACTATTATGTGGTTGTGACAAAAGGAAACCTGCATGTAACATGTTTAAGTAAATCCATGTATATGGCGGTTTTGACTTTTTCACTGACTTTTAATTACCCTTTCCATGGAAACACTAGATGTAAACTGGAGCTAATGTACTGCTTTATCCACCACAGAGGTCATATTCCCAGCTTGGATGATACATTCTTCTTCTGTGCTGATGCAGTTTTCTAACTGCTGCAGTAGAAGTAAATCTTTCAAAGCCTGAAGGCACCTTTCATGTATTTTATGAAGTGTGACAGCCAAGTAAGAGGATTTGAGGAAACCCCCTAATTTCTTAGCAGAGCCAAAGAGAATTATAAAGTTTCAGAATACTTTACTTTAAACAATCAATACTGTGCACTGGACTGTTTTACTACGTTCTTGTTCCCATGTGACATTTTGGCAAATGGGAAAATAAAATAAAATAAATACTATTAAAAAATAGTTTCAATGCTTCTGTATACACTGTTTATTTAAATAAGTTCTTTATTTTAAATTTAGTATTTGTAGTTTGGTTTATATACAATTGAAATGAAATTCTGTGACAAAAGGTTTCTAGTAAAATTCTTTATCAATGTATTCACACATATTATATCTGACCTGGGGTTCAATCCTAGAATGTGCCGGTTCTTCATCTAACCCTAACTTTGAGACTAGTATTACTCGCTATAGGGCAATTGAGTCTTTTAAAATGTATTACTTGCAACAGTATGCCTATTTAATAGCTAACTTAAATGGATGCCAATCTACTGAATACAGTTTCATTGATTGTCCTTCATTGCTATGATTAATGGTGTCTAATTTTGAATTTTCTTGAAGAAAAACTAAGAATGAAACCACAGGCATAATGGCAGGCTAATTCAATCACATTTTTGTTTTCATTTGTTCTAGGTTTTTTCAGGCTGCTGTTTATTTCTCTTATATCCCTCCATAACACATTACTATAATAAAAGCATAGCAAAGTGTAATAAAGCATAGTGAAAGCATTGTAAAGCATAGGGAAACCCAGAGAGGTATGGTAAATCATATTAAAAAAAACATGGAAAACCAGGATAAGCTTTGGTAAATGGATAGTATAATCATGGGAAAAGCATGGGAAAACTACAAAATTGCTGTGCTAATGTACTGTGGTAAACCTTTAAAAGCGAACACGATATACCTCAGAGACACGTCTGTGTTTTGTTCTGCAGTTTTATTATCTACTCAAGATAAACAACCATTGGTGGTGCTATTGCTAGTATAAGCTAGGCACAACTCCCACAAAGCATACAAATGCAAAGTATTCCAACACATCTTCAGCGGATGCTTCATATATGTATTCTGTCCTGAAGTTAACTGCAGAATCTTGAGCTCTGAGGTGAAAATGTGTGCATTGGCTGCTGATGAGATTGATTAATGCAGCTTTGGTAGTGCTATAGCTGACAGAAGCATTTAAGATCCTGAGATGCTGAGTGGCAGTTTGGTTTGGATTTATTATTGTGTTATTTATCTTTGTATACCTTTTTAAAATGGTGTATTACTAAATGTTCTATATTACTAAGCAAATTTTATAGTTGTTTGCTTGCATAATCTGCTTGTTACTTGAGTGTTTTTTTAAATGCTTCTCATAATTTGAGTGTAAATGCCTTATGTTTCAGCTGAAGGGATTTCATTTATCTTAAGAGATGGAAAACTCATTTAAATTATGCTTTTTTTATATACAAATCTCTGACTCCTGGGTTGGCTTGAAGGTATTTAAAATAGAATCCCTAAATATGAGTAGCCAACTCAATGAGATGACCATTAAGTAGATGGATAGATCAAACAGCAGCTAAAATTATTACTAAGGGCTATGTTTATTAGAAAAATATATTTAAAAAGTAAGATATGACCTTTAAACAAGCTTTACTGTTTGCTTTTGATGAGATGTATTCAGAGCATCAAACTGACCATTTTGATTTTTTTTCCCATCAAACATTCTCACTACTTAAACTTTGAGATGCCCATATCAGTGACCCTGGGTTCTTCTACTCCCAGGCACTTCCATGCAGGAGACTATATAGCTTTGGAATCCATGTTACAAAAAGATCAATTTGACTGTCATAATTGCATATGACCAATCAGAGAGCTTGGTTCATCCAAACTCTCTTTATGTTTGGCATGCAGTGCAGAGATCTCATTGAGTGTGTTAATTCTGACTATTTCTTGTAGGTTATAATGCTTAATGGAATGAAGTGTCTCACAGACAATACCATGTTATGCCAACAAGTATTCTGTTTTGTCAGGGTTAAGTTTCAACCAATTGCCAGACATCCAGCTATTAATGTCAGACAGACAATCGGACAGAGTATTAAACTCCTGCTCATCCTGAATTTCAAGGTACAGCTGAGTGGCATCGGCAAACTGGTGGAAAGAAAGGCCATGTTCCCTGTTCCCCCAGCGGCTTAACATAGATATTAAACAGTAGGGGAGATAATACAGACCCCTGTGGGACTCCACAGGTGACTGGCCTGGTTGAAGAGGAATAGGGACACATTGTCCCGAAGATGCCCATATCCTGCTCTACCCTCTGCAATAATGTTACACAAGCTATTTTAAAATAACTTAAATAGAAACCAGCTGTTATATTGTCTTTAATCTTAAAGTGTGATAATGGATCATTATTATTTGTAAGTAGTTCCAGTCTCTCCTAGAAAACCAAAAAGCACATTGCATCTCAAGTATATCAGTACAATGACAAAGGCTTTTTTTAATTTAATTGATTGATGCAAATATTACATTTGGTATCATTAACATTAAATAAAGTGTCAGTGTCAGTCATTCATGTAGTTTGTTAATTATGGTTTTCACCTGAAATTCACACAGAAATTATAAATATATATATATATATCTCATAATCATCATCATCATCATCATCATCTTTACTTTAGCCTTTTTTGATCCACTGCTGGATGAAGGCCTCCCCAAGATTCTTCCACAAAAGCCTGTCTGCTGCATCCCTCATCCACATTGCTCCTAATTTCATCTTGCCATCTTCCTGGAGGTCTTCTTCTTGGTTGCTTTATATCTCTTGGGATCCAGTCTAGTATCTCCTTGGTCCAGTGATCTGTTCTTCTTGCTACATGTCTGACCCACTGCCATTTCAGTTTTGTTTGCACTCTCATCCAATCCTTCTTTTATATATATACATATATTCTTTACTTTTAACCATAACTCTTGAATGATGTCTTTTTTAACATGACCTTAACTGTGATCCATTTAATTATGAGCTAGACTATAATGTCCTGTGATTGGTGTTTTGCATACTATTCGCATTCAGTTGACACGCCTCACCCTAATATATTCCCTTGTGTGCTTGTTCATATTAGTCAGTGACAGAACAAATTGTACACAAGAGTGGGAATTCCCACAGAAATTGTACAACATGATTCTACTGCTTAGAAAAGTGTATTAGTTTATGCAGAACACTGTGCTTATATTTACTGGTTCGTTAGTGAAGTGGAAACCTAATTATGGCTGCACAAATTTGTAAACAGCAGATATCCATAACACAAATGGGGCTTCATTCCGGTACAGTCCTCAGCTTATTACACCACACTTCCCGGCTGGTGATGGCAGCAGTCGTGGAAGGGAACATTTCCTAGGAGTATAAACGTGAAATGCACCACACGTAGCAGAACAATCCTGTTCATGTTTGCATTGCCACACTATGCTATCAATTCTGAGGAACACAGTCCACCTTTCTTTATATATTACTAATCTATTACATTATCTGTGAAAACTTGAAAATACAAAACACCCACGTTAATTTCAAACACCAGTTTAAACAAT
Source organism: Acipenser ruthenus (assembly GCF_902713425.1). Classification (NCBI taxonomy): domain Eukaryota; kingdom Metazoa; phylum Chordata; class Actinopteri; order Acipenseriformes; family Acipenseridae; genus Acipenser; species Acipenser ruthenus. Next base: position 9,583,376 of record NC_081197.1, read on the forward strand.
GCAGAAACAACAGAACATTTACGCACTGCTTACATTTTTAGGCTACGTTGTTGTTACAGGTGTTTGACATCCCTACACACATCAGACTCCAAGAGATTCTAGTAGTCAATGACCTGTTTTGTATAATGTAGCTGTTTGATTGGTGAGTTAGACTAAAGCAGACAATACAATATATAACTATATACTACTGTACGTATAATGTAACCTAATTGGGTCTACATGCATCATTATTATTATTATTATGAGAGACCTAGTTATTGGAATAGGTTAGTGGACATGTTTAAATAAGATTAAGACATGCTTACAGAAATATAAGCTCCTTGGTACAATGTGCTTAATTATATCCATGTACAATATTTAAAATGTATGAGATAAACATATCCTCCCAACTCGTATTGGTTATAAAATGCGAATAACCAAAAAACACACATACGTGTTTTATTTCAGTATTGAAGCAACATGGTATCTGTATACAATATTTAGTCAAGTCTAAAACTGACAAGCATACTTAATCAACTGTTGTAAAAAAATCGTCAAAATACAATAGAAATAAATGGTGCAAACAGAAGCTGACTGTGTGAAATTGCCGGTCTTTACTGCTGATTACACAAAGAGCAGGTTAGGAAGGATAAACTGTCTGGAACTGTTTCTCCTCATCATGCTACAACAGACCCCACAAGCCACATGGCTGGTGAGTTCAGGAGGACACCTGCAGGGCTGGCCTTTGGCCTCCAGCGGCCTGTAGCTTACCTACATCTGCTCTCGAGCTCCTGGGTGTAAATAAGCAATTGGCTTGATCGTGGGATGGGAGTATGTCCACTGACCTTCAATGCTTCTGTCTGTTGTGGGAAATTTCTGGGGAGTAAACATAATTGGATATTCTACATTAGAAAAAAAGAGAGAATGAAAATGTTATTGTTCCTTGTAAGCTTTCAACACATATTGCACTGAGGAGCAAAAGCTTCTGGGTGTTGTTGATATGACAATCTGTTTGCTCTCTTTGTAGGAGATGCTAATCTCTTACACAAAGGTCAGGTCTATTCTGAGTCCTGCAATCAGTATTGTAAAGTTGACGGATGGTCAATTTTAGCAGTTCATGATCCATTTTAACGCAATGCTTCACCCTGCGGCAAAGTAATCCTGCAGTGATAAAAAAAAAACCATAGTCACTACAGTATCTCTGAGCTCTTCAGAGCCCTTGTAAAACAAGCGTATCATTCCAAAACCATAAAAGGAAATGTCAGCATTGAACCATATACAGTATATATAAAACAATGCTGAGTCATAACATCCAGGAGCCTTCTTCTCTAGTTTGTTTACAGGAAGTGAGACCCAATCATGTCAATTGGTGTGCTGCACTTAAACTTTGATAAGTAAAGATACCTGCAGAAACATGGAATCGTTCATCATTCCTTACTCAGGTTTACCAGCATTGAAATCCTACCAAGCATTATTATTATTATAATTATTATTATTATTATTTATTTATTAGCAGACGACCTTATCCAGGGCGATTTACAATTGTTACAAGATATCACATTATTTTTTACATACCCATACTCCAAACATGCTATCACTACATATGCCATTAACTAATCAAATACAAGCCATATAGAAAGCCAACAATTCCTACCACTGTAATACCGTGTTTTTATTTCTAGAAGATCTGAAACTTTTCTTCAGGCAAAGGGATTAATTCATAGCACTACATACAGGGTTTGAACAGTGGGGTGTGGGGCCACAATGTATTCAAGTCTGCAAGGTGGTTAGATGCTTATTCATAGTGACTGACACTGACTTGAAAAGGTGAGGTGCATAGTATATATATTATTTATATTTGCATGATAAAAATAATTAGATATGTAAGTGAGTACAACTGAAAACTGTGTGTTACATGTCACAGGTGCCTCCTTTTTTTAAACTTCACATACAGCCAAAAATGTTCCTTTGATTTCACATTTCATACTATGGCTAGCTCCAAGCTCTCTGGGATTCAATCTGAATGATGGGCACTATTTGTTGATTTTGATAGACCTTAGTCCTAACTTTGAACTCATACAAGGGCCCACTGGCAGTGCTTTCTAAATCTCTGACTATCACTATATATTTCTTCAGGGGTACTATTTATTCATGGTGATTTTGTGATGTGTATTGCCATCGGTGGCCCATTCATGCAAGGTAATGCTTTCTACTGTGTTTTAATGTGTATTGAAAGAGGTACCGCAGACGTTTTGTTTGAGTGCAGTGCTTCGAAATAGGCCAAAGAGAAAGAGATGTTGCTCAAAAAGAAATGTCAGCTCAAGAATGTGTCACACTTTTCAGATCAAATATCATCAATCAATAGTTTACAATTCAATCACTTTATTTTTCTTCTCAAAAATGTGCATTTGTACAGCATGAGAGCAATTTACACCAGGCATTCAAAGATGATAAAAAGCACAAACAAACTGAAACCACTCATTGATAGCTGAATGGAGTACTTTTTAACACCAGAAGTCATGCATTGTACTAAAATATTATGACTAATCTTAGTGAAAGTTAGAGTAGTTAACTATATTGATCTTAAATAATATAATTGCCATCTAGTAGTATTAATCATATCTCTCTTAGTCCAGATATATAACAATGAATTATTATTATTATTATTATTATTATTATTATTATTATTATTATTATTATTGTTATTATTATTATTATTATTATTATATATTTGTTTCATATTTCAACTGACATCAATGCATCTCCTAGTATCATAATATTATTTATTATTATTTAGTCATTTAGCTGACGCTTTTATCCAAAGTGACTTACAGAGACTAGGGGGTCAACTATGCATCAACAACTGCTGCTGCTGCAGAGCCACTTACAACAGGACCTCAGTTTTACATCTCATCAGAAGGATGAGAGTAACCAGAAATATAGCTGTGAAAATGTATTAGTTCTGAAAAAGGACTGCTACTGCTGCTGGTATTTTCAATAATAAAGGTGGCATACAGCATCGTAAATTAAATTGGAAATTAAACAAAACAGATAAGTGACATTTAGGTACACTTCACTGGCATGTGTAAGAATAGTGTACATAACAGATTTGCAAATACCAACCAATCCAAACCATGTGATCAGCACTCCAGGGGTCTTACATATCCCATTACTGAAGTGCTGAATCTGTGTGAGGATCTAAAAGCCAGTAAAAGACAATGCCATTACCATATCAAACTCACACCTTGTCAGAATTCTACAATCTGATAGGATGAGATAAATTAAATGAGGTACATCAGTGGAATAACTGACGGACAGATACTGCTGCAATGTCTCATCTCATAGTAGTCTGGACAGGAGCGTTACATTCACTGTAGAGTATAATTGCTCTAGATACTTTAACACGCTAACAACAAAAATCTAGCACATGCTGTACTGTTGGGTATTTAATTAGGTATACCTCTCGCTTCAAGTGTTGGAATACAGGCAAACTTGAAAAGCAGGCACAGTCACACGACAGGGTGCGTAAGCTGTCATACAAATAGAAACAGGCTTGACAGAAAAAGGCTCAATATTAATGTTGTCTGTGAAAAGCATGGTAAAGCACAGACAAGCAAGCAAAAAGTATAAGGTAAACTGCAAAATGATTGTGCAGAATAAACATTATTAACACACACTAATTTGTTTCCGAGTTCAAGATAGACAAAAATAGTTCTAATGCAATAGTCCAAACAGTCAATGCAGATGTAGTTGTATGGACCAGGATATTAAATCATGAATCAGGGGTGGGGCATAACATGAGTTTGAGCTTGTACTATGTAGAGAAATACACAGTACACATAAAAATGTAAATACATAATAATAATAATAATAATAATAATAATAATAATAATAATACATACATACATACATATATACATACATACATACATACATACATACATACAAACACACATACATACATACATACATACTGTATTAAAAAGAAATATATGCTTAATTGAATAAGGTTATTATGTTCCTGCCATTAAGGCAATTTCTGATTCTATGCTTATAAACAGGGTCCACACAACAACGTTGCTAGTAACACACATTCACCAATGCAGTGTTTTGTGCACTTTGACCCTTTTGGCACTGAACAAAACAAGAATCTGCAGTTGGGTCTTTATTATTTTCTTACTTTATTCAATGCAGTTTAGGTTTTATTTCAGTTCTGTCATTTAAAACCAGACAATTTGGAATAATGTCAGTGACATGAACAAATGCATTAGTAGTTGTATGTTTTTGTGTTTATATTTAAATCTCTCTCTCTCTCTCTCTCTCTCTCTCTCTCTCTCTCTCTCTCTCTCTCTCTCTCTCTCTCTTTAATTGAACAATCTAGAGATTACTATACCTTTATCTGTATCCCTAAAGCTCATTTAAAAATACACACCAGCTTGCCATTTTCTTAAAAGTAGTTTCTTCTTTTGCATAGAAAACAAATGTAAAATTAAATATCTGTCTCCTCAGTGTTGTCTCCACAAATTCCATTACTCCCAGAAGATAATATCTTGTGAACTCGAGTGGAACCTCATTTTATGAAACGTGCAATAGAGTATGGTGGAGTCCATTATAATACAAGAAATGAAAGAAATCATAATTATCAGTGCCACTAAAAATACATGAAACATAACATTTTTCAGGGAAAGTAATTGAAATTATTGGAGCAATTGGTTTTGATGCAGTCTGTGCACTCAATGACAATAAAGAAAAGTCTTTGGCAGCAGTTTTCTGTAATGGGTAGGAGGCCAGGATGTGTGCTGTCAGTTCAGCAGATTCTACTTATTTAAACACTTTCATTAGCCCAAAGGCTGGACATACACAATTAATAGATGGGCCTCTAACCTCATTAGCTTGTCTCAGAACATGCAATTGACCAAAGTGCAAAGCAGGCGATCAATAATCATTTTTATCACTATAAAATCTCGTGCTTAAAAACGATTAACAGAAAATGACTTGCATTTATTTGAATTAATTTTCTCACTAAATGTATTTGTGAAATAAATAGGCAATCATACAAAATGTCAATGTCTAGGAATAAAAGTCTGGGGAAAAGTTACAGAAGGAAGGTACATAGAATCCCAGAAAATACAGTCTATATCCTGTATGTGAATATGGGTGGAGACCAGAGGGAAAATATTTGTAGTTATACCATTTAAAAGTGAGCTAATTAACTACATTACCCAGAATGCCTCATTCAACAGTGGCAAACTGGTTAGCAGAACAATCAGTTAACTAGAGACAGCTGTGGGAAATTGATGGAAATAGCACATGTATCAAAGGACAGGCTAAACAGACCATGGTTGGTTTTGCTGCAGGGAGGATCTGTATGGACCTGAGTCCAAGTAGTCTAAAGCAGTGGTTCCCAACCCTGGTCTTGGGGACCCCCTTTGTCTGCTGGTTTTAATTTCAACTGAGTTCTCAATTACTTAACTAGACCCTTAATTGAACTGATAATTTGCTTAATTAGACATTTTATATTGTTTTCAGCTTTTAAACAGTTGCAGATTTCAAGTTAGCTATAATATTTTATAAGTAACTTGGACTCTGCAACTGTTTAAGAGCTGAAAACAATTAGAAAGGTCTATTTAAACAAATTATTAGTTCAATTAAGGGTCTAGTTAAGTAATTGAGAGCTCAGTTGGACTGAAAACCAGGAGACACAGGGGATCCCCAGGACCAGGATTGGGAACCACTGGTCTTAAGGGTTTGGAGACCTGATTTGAAGATGTGGATATGTACTGTTATTTGAGTCTGCCGGTTCGGATTAGCCCACTGACTGGAAGCTATGGAATTGCAATACATTGTTTAGTCAGCGCTCCTGAAGAAGTTGTTTTCGTTTGTTTTATATTTTCTTTGTGTTGTTAAAGACGCAGCGTGCTCTTTGTTAAAGCGGCCAGCAGAATAACATAAAGACACTGGTACCGCCTATTAAGCTATATGTCTGTTGTCAGTGTGTCATATATCCGGCAGCAGGAACCCAGAAATTGTTACAAAAGTTGCCCCGGACCAGGAGGGGGGCCTCACTTTCTGACACTATTTATTGAGCAACTTCTGCCCCTTATTTGCACAATCAATACAATGCTAGGATAAACTATTACTGGGTTCCAGCTCAGTTGCATGCTTGAGGATCTGCCTTAGTTGTTGACTTATATAGCCCTTGTAAAACTGAGCTGCCTTTCAGAGTTATTGACTTCCTACACCCCAGGGATCAACTGATACAGGCCCTCTTCCCTCTCGAGTCTCTTTTTAGCCATTGCATGCACTTCAGTGCATTTAATTATGTAAAGTATCTTCTTGCCATTAAAGACTACACAGGCTGAAGCTGCTGTTGTTCATAGGTCATGTGTATTGATCAAGAAGACTAGAATGATAAAGTCCATAATCCAAGCCCTTTACTAATTTGTTTTATTCAACAAAAGTACAAATGGGATAATACATGGCTGAGAACCACGCCCAATATCTGCAACAGAAACAATGTTATACAATGTGGAGTGCTGCAATGTTCAATATGCCATAGAAGGTATTTATACACCATACTCCAGGACTCCAAGGCACTAATGTATGTAAAACAGAGACGGACAATCTTTGTTCTTAGTTGCTTATGCTTATCAATGTTGTATCAAGTGTAAAATGTACAGTATAACAATTAAACTCAATAAATGTAAGTATTGCATTGATTTACACTCTGTGGGTTATTGAGTATGTAGGCTATGAGTAGTATAAATGTTTCAACCTGACATTTCAGTTAGATATATTTCATGTATAGCCATATATGTTGCATATACATTACGTAAAGAAATATAGCTGTTCTAAATGTAATAGAGCACTGGTTTTCAACCAGGGGTACTTCTAAGGGTCTTAGGGGGTACACAGGACAACTCAGAACACAGGACAACTCAGATAAAAATGAAAGTAAAAGAAAACAATGATCTTGAATTGATTTTTTAACAGTATTCTATATTCTCTAAGGTAACCACTGTGTATAATTATTTAATCTTTGTTTAGCA